>NW_026526710.1:19228586-19316086 GCF_024362965.1 Panthera pardus
CTGGATTTCTGTATTTGCTCGGGTGCCGTCCTGGCATCCAGCAGCTCCAGACTGGTCGCGTCCACGGCCAGTGGGTGTGCACATGCGTGTGAGCGTGTGTGTCTGCTCCCCCACCAGGGGCAGGCGCATCCCAAGACTCCGTGGCACCCGGGGTCCCCCACCGTCCCAGGGCACGGGATTCAGGCCTCTGCCCCGTCTCCAAGCCCCCTGAGGACCCTGGTTGATGCTAGTGGCCTGCTGTGGTCCTGCCAGGCTTCTGCCATCTCCTCCGGGGACAGTCTTCAGGACCGAAAGAATCCAAGTCGAGGGTGGTCCTGGGGGACGCGAAGGGCAGGGAGACAGTGGAGAAAGGGGTTCAAGGTCAGGGCCCGGTGGCCATCCCCTCCGCGAGCGGCTTTTCCTCATCTGTGAAATGGGTCGAGCAATGCCCCTCCGTGTGCCTCACAAAGTAATACGTGCTCCTGAGTCCCCTGGTCACTGCCTGGCCCAGCGCACGGACCCACTGGTGGAGTCTCCCGCCTCCGGCTGTGAGCCCTGCACGGGGAGGCCCACACCTGTCTTGCTCACTTTGGCACAGACTTTGGCACATAGGAGGCATCGAGGAACGTGAGTGTCTTTCTGCTGTGTCACTGTCCCCCCCACCCCCCCACCGCCTCACCACATCAGGATCCAGGAATGTCTGCGTCTTCCCCTGACCCAGAGACACGAGGCTGGGGGTGTATTCCAGCCGCTCCACGGTCTCTGTGCAGGGTGTCTGTTTCTCTACTGAAAACTGGGTCTAGGCGTGCCTTCTGGAACACAGGCACGCCTGTGGGAAAGGCAGAACTCCGACAGAGGGCAGGGGAGATTGTTCTTACTGCCCAGAGGAGCACTGGATCAGGAGTCTGGAGGTTGGGGTCCGTGCCTGGATTGGCCACGGAGATTCAGCGAGATGCCGGGCAGGCGGGTTTCCCATTTGTGACTGGACAGTCTCACGGTCTGTCACTGGCTCCTGACTCTGGCCCCAGCACCCCGGTTGTCTTTTACGTTCTTATCTCCTCCCTCCTTGGGCCGCCTGGTCTCTGCCTTATGCCGCCCCCCCCCCATTCATCCCTCAGCAGAGGTCACGGGTGGGGGCAGGGCCTCCCCTCCCTGCCTGGTGGAGCTTTGTCTGTAATCTAACCCTGGCCCCAGGGACAAGGGTCAGGGGCACTGCTGGACTGAAACAGGAGGCGAGCAAGTCAGGGAAGACAGAGTTGGGGGCAGGGGACCCCGCTGGGGTGGAAGGGAAGACAAAAGTGGGAGGGTCTGGGGCCGCTCCCGGTCTGATCTCTGGAGACCCCTTGGGAGCGCACGTCTGATTCTACATCGGTCTGCACCAAAGTCGTGTGGCCTTGGGCAAATCATCTGGTCTCCTGAAGCCTCAGTTTTCTCCTCTGCACAGTGGGATCAGGAGGGGATCCAATGAACCCTTGTATTCCTTACGGGGCTGGATGGGTCCTCGGCTCTTAACGTTTCGCCAGCAACTCCAGTGACTGCCGAGAACCAGACAGTCAAGGTCCCAGCTAAGGAGAGGACAAGCCAGGACTTAAAACCAGTCCTCCGTATGGTTTCTGCAGCAGACTGGTCAAAGTCCCAAACCAGCCTTTCCCTCAGTTCCAGGAAGAGGGTGAATTGTCTCCCACTCACAGAAAGGAGGTGCTCCTCCGGGCGGCTGCACCTCTGCCCGTGGCAGCTTGCAACTTTCTGGAGGTGGTGCTTGCAATCACTTACGAAGGAGATTTATAGAAATTACCAACATGAGAGAAGCAGGGAAAAGCATTTGGGGGCGTGGGAAGAGTATATGCAAAGGCACAGAGTCATGACAGACAATGGTGTTTGCAGAGAAGGGTGTGGTAATTTTGTGTCCTGGACGGAAGGATGCTTAAGGGAGTAAAATAGGAGTCTGTGTCTGGGGAGGCCAGCCAGGTTGGAGTGCATTTCTGGCTGTTGGTGCATGGTTTTAGGTAGAATCCCTTTTAGAAAGTCCTTCCTGGAGGCTGGATGGATACATAATTGGCAGGGAGGGGTCTGGATGGGGGAGACTAGTTCAGAGGTGGGTGGATATGGAATAGGAGAGTATGAGAGCCGGGCATTTAGAAGAGAGGAGTCAGAGGCCAGAGGTGTTTAGGGGTGGGGTTTATGGCACAGCACCTGTAAGTGGGAAGGTTATCCAGGGAAAAGTTGAGGGTAATGCCCGGACTTCTGGCACGGGCTACTGGGCAGAAGGTAGGAGCATTCAGGGAGATGGGGGTTCCGTGGATGGTGTGGGGACAGAGAAAGTGAGTTTAGGGTGGGCACATATCAAGGCTGGGGAGTTGGCAAGTGTATCAGTAATCTACGACCACAATAAGCCGACTGCAGCTGGGGGTCGGCTGCCCCGGGCTGGGCTCAGCTGACCTTGGCTGGGCTCGCTCAATGTCCCGGAGTGGGCCGGCCTCCTGTGGCATGGCTGGGGAGTTTGGCTCAGTTCCACACATCCCGTCCTCCAGCGGGCTAGCCCAAGCGTGCATGCGTGGCCTCGGCAGAAGTGCAAAATCGGGAACAAGCAGTCACACAAGTGCTTTTAAAACCACTGTTTGCGCCACAGTATTGCCAGCCTAATGGCCAAAGCAGGTAGCTGAGCCCGGAGTCGGAGGGAAAGGGCACTGTGAGGTCACTTGGTCAAGGCCGTGGGGAGGGGGAGGGGGAAACGATAGGAGGTGGCACACCAGGCATGTGGGCAAACCCATGGGCTGCCGGGTATCCAGGACTGGAGACTTGAGGCTGCTGGCCAAGGACAGTCGCTGGAGTCACAGAAGTAGAGGTGGTTTCCCGGCCAGCAGGATGGCGGAGAGAAGAGCTGGACACCTGAACCACCCTCTCCTTTCTCTTCACTTCCCAGCCTTCCTCTGCCGTCTTGTGAGGGAGAGAGAGAAGCTCAGAGCTCAGGGGGCAGAGGGAGGCCTCGCCTGGCACGCACATGATAGGCGTTCAACAAAATACCGGTGGCAGGAACACAGTGAGGCGGGCTGGGTGTGGGTCAGCAGGTGAACTCTGGAGCCAATGTGCACCGTGAAAGGCTACAGAAGGCACTAGAACCCACTGAAGAAATGCTGTGAACAAAAATGGCCCATTTTCAGACCAGGACGCCACGTGACCCGGATGACGTCACGAGCTGTCTCCATGGTTCCAGACCCTTCTGGTAGATCTTCCACCCTCCCAGTGGTCCCAGGAGGATGGACATTGGCTCTCATTTTGCGGATGGGGGACCTGGAGGTGCGGCGAGGACCAAGGTCATGTGGCCAGTAACATGGCGGAGCTTGGAGTCCAGTCCAACGTGCCCAAAGCTGGGCTGGCCCGTCATGGCCCCCGGCCTCGCTCTGGGTGGTTCCCTCCTTTGTTGTGCAGCACGAAAGCTGTGGTTTGGGGAGGGGGTGAGTGTTTAGCCAGGCGGCGTGCCTGGATGATGACCCCCCACAGAGCCACCCAGCCCTCCCCCTCAGCCAAGACTGATTCCCTTGGAGGGTGGTTTTTTTTTAAGACAAGAAACAGCAGGAAAATCTCTCTCCCGCTGCTTCTTGTATTTCCTTTATAGTTCCTTTTGTTCTATATTTAATTTTTTGTTTTAAACCCAGTTGAAGAGAGATGGGCGAATCACCGACGGTTATTGATTTATTATTTATGGCGAATCATACATTGCTTTAATCGTGTCTTCTGGTCCCTCTTCTATTCTACATAGTTGAAGGACAACCCAAGGAAATTGTCCGAGGCGACAGAGGCTCTTGGTGGCGTTTCTGTTTATTTCTGCACTGCCACCTGTGGGAATCAAGCGAGGCTCATTTTGGGGGGCGTCCCGGCTCTAGCTGTTGCCACAAGGGCAGAGATGTGACCCGGGCCTCAGGGGAAGGAGTCGAACCAGCCTGCTGTCATCTGTCTTTGGTATGGGGTGGCCCTCAGGTGTCGCAGAGAGCGTCACGAGGCTGCTTGTTGGCGTCATGGCTAAAATGGCCCCACCTCCGTGTTTTCCGGTTACTCTGGCTTCTTCTCCGTCCACCTTCTATGGATGCCGAAGCTTGCTTTCAGGAGCAATTTCCTGCCACCCCTCCGCAACACTCATGGCCAAATGGCAGTCATCTTCCAAAATAATAACGCAAATAATAATAACGATTCGCGACTCCTAAGGGCTGACGTTTATTGAGAGCTTCGCGGTAAGCGAATGCCAAGCGCCTTCAATGAATCATCTTCTTCGGACTCGGCCCCTCGAGGTGGGTTCTTTGGGGCCAAGCAGAGGTGAGGAACTTGCCTGAGGAGGTGGTGGGACCAGGCTGGAGCAGGCTCTAAAGCCTGAGCACTTGTGTGGGAGTCCGTCCTGTCTGCCGGGAGGGCCAGAGCAGGCAAGGGAGGGAGCCGGGAGGATGCAGATTCACTCTGCCGTGCCCACCGCCCGGATGCTGGGCTGAGGGGGACCCCCTGGAGCCGGGGATGGCAAGTCAGCGCGCCCACCCTCTGTCCAGGGTGCTGTCGGCTGCGGCCATCGCTTTGTGCGCTGGCCCCGTGCGGCAGGGCAGCGTGCGGCCTCCCACCCAGGCAGAGGATGCTTCCGGAAGCCACAGAATGTGTGAGTGGGAACGTGTGAGGGTAGGCGAACGCAGATGCGAGTGTGTGCGAGCACACGCGTGTGAGCAAGCGTGCGGCTGTGTGTCTGATGCAGACTCGTGTACAGATGTGAGTGTGTCTGAGGGCTGGGATGTGTCAGGGAGCGTGTGAACGCGTGACTGAGCATGTGAGCGTGAGTGTGCACGCGTGGGTGCGTTTGCGTGTGAGTCGGACGCGTAAGGATGAGCCTGTAAGCGTGTGGGGCTGGGTGCAGAGTGTGCGTATATGTGCGAGGGCGTGAGTGTGTGTGCGTGTGTGTGTGTGTGCGTGTGCCGTCCTGTGCTTTGGGGGGGCACTGCATTTCCTGTCATTGCTATTCCCTCCCCTAGCCCATGATGACCCTGGGTCAGTGCCCCTCCCCTGTCCCCCACACACCCCAAAGACCACAGTCCATCCACTACCGACAAACCGGGTACCTCTGGGCAGGTCACTTTTCCCGCCTGGGCCTCAGTTTCCTCATCTGTAACACGGGCTTACCCATGTGCCCACCTCAAGGGGTGGTGGTGGGGAGCTGGCAGCCAGCAGGCGCCCTTTGGATGGTAGCAGCGGCCATGCCCGAGCTCCCGACTGCTGTCCAGAGAACTCGTTCCTGTGTAAGGACGTGTTCTGAGCTCCTAGAGCTGGGCGGAGCGCAAGCCCGCTTGCTGCCTGAACAAGGCGAACCAGGCTTTTCTTCAAACGCATCCTGGCCCCTGGGCTCAGGACGGGTGGCGGTGGAGACGTACCGAGTCTCCGAGGGGGTCGTCTGGTCGTCGCGGCTCTTGCGGATTTAGCCCCAGTGCACACAGGTGCTCACAGCAGAAGCTGTCCCTGCTGAGACGAAACCACTCTCACCCAGTCTCGCCGAGGCCTTTTGCTCTCCCACAGGGAGCTTCCCGGTGGACATTTCCCAGAGGAGATGTGTGTGTTGGGTACTAGTGTTGGCAGTGAGGGACAGCCACTGGGCTAACGGAGAGAGATCATTTGACAAAGGAACCAGTCTGCTCTGGCAGTCTGGGAGGCCTTCCTGGAGGAGGTGACGCTTCAAGCAAGAGCGAATGTATGACGAGGAGTTAGCCAGATTAAGGGAGGTGGGCGGAAGAGCATCCCAGGCAGAGGAAATTGTGTGTGCAAAGGCCCTGGGGCAGGAGAAATGGTAGCATGTCCTAGGAATAAAATGGACTAGAGTCCCGGGCTGTGTGGTTAGAGCTGGGGGTTGGTGACGACATGATTAGATTCACACTTGCAGAATCGTCAGTGGCGGGCCTGGAGCTAAAGCCCTTCACTCTTGTTCTCACCAACCTCTTCAAGGGGGCAGGTAGGTGGATGTGCTGGAGTAAAGATGGCTGCAAATTCTTTTTTTTTTTAAGTTTATTTATTAATTTATTTTGAGAGAAAGAGAGAGAACGCAAGCAGGGGAGGGGCGGAGATAGAGGAAGAAAGAATCTCAAGCGGGCTCCGTACTGTCAGCGCAGAGCCTGATGCGGGGCTCGAGCTCACGAACCGTGAGATCACGACCTGAGCCGAAACCGGGAGTCAGACGCTTAACCGACTGAGCCACCGAGGCGCCCTAAGAAGGTCGCAGATTCTTTGCCAGTCCTGCCCTCAGGAGGTGGGACCCGAGTGCCTCCTTTTGATTCTGGGCGGGGCTTACAGCTTGCTCTGACCAATCAAAACTTTGGGACTTTTGACGCTGGGTCATAAAGCTCGGCAGCTTGCACCTGGGTCCCACAGAACTCTCGTTCTGGGAGCGGAGCCACCGTGTTGTGAGGACGCTCCGGAGAGGGGGGTGGGGGGGGGGCAAGGAGTTCTGAGGGGCGCGTGGGTAAGTCAGGAGGCACCCGGCACAGAACGTGTCCATCAGGTCGCTGCACCGTCAGCTTCAGGAGGGTCAGGAACTTGTTGGAAAAGGAAAAGCGTAGATGCTGGCATCCGGCGATTGGTCTGGAATCCTGGCTCCCAATGCCCTCTCTCTGCCGTTCTTTGTGTATCCTCGAACCGGTGATGATAAGACTTCCCTGGGTGTTTGCAAAAGACCTGGTTCACGTGCTGGCACATCGCTGGTTCCCACTGATGAAACGGGGCCCATGGGCCGAGGGCGCCTTACACGGACCGGTGAGAAAAGTTTCCAACACAAGGTCTGTGTCTCTCAGGACTGACGAGGCCATGGGGCGCCCCCCACCCCTCGCCAGGATCGGTTTGCGCATGTGCTGGAGAAAACGGTGTGGGATATGGTGATTACAGGCAGCCAATCAATTAGCCCATGTTGAGGAATCTGATCATAGCAGTCAATCAGTGATTGCCAATCTGCATATTTATTCAGTATCATTAATTATGCATCATGCAGCATTAATCCCCATAATATGCATGCATGCACACCGTGGAACAGGCTTTGGATCCTGTCGGGGGAGGATGCTTGAAGAAGCCACTGGAGTGGGGTGTGTGTGTGTGTGTGTGTGTGTGTGTGTGTTGGCAGGGGCTTGGGGGTGCAGATCTCACACAGTGGCGGCCAATTGGCATTGAGCTGGAGTGAGTACTGTCTTTTCATTGGCCCCAGAAGCTGGGCCTGATCAGGTTCCTTGTTTAAACCCGAGGTTGCAAGCCGGTGGATTGCAGGGCTGATCCAACCTGCCGAAGGGTTTTTGTGCAGCCTGAGCCATGATCTGGGAAAACAAAAATGGATGTACTGTATTTAGTCTGGACATTTCCCTTTGCCACAGTCCCCACCCCTCCCTACTGCCTCACCCACCGCCTCCTTCTCTCCCTAAATATCCTGCCTGGCCCCTGTGCTCATTTGAATTGGCCACCTGTAGCTCAGGGTTCCCTCAGGCTCTTAAAAATTACTGTCCTGCTAAGGAGCCCTTTCAGACATTTCCTCCTGCTTGTCTCCCACCTCCAGCCACGAAATTTTCATACTGCAGATATATTAGATATTTACTTACGGGCGGTATGTATGTGTGTAAGATTTTTTCACCGCCCTCCCCCCACCCCGAGGAACAAAGTTCACCTCTAATGAGAATGCGTGCTGTAGGTCATAAGGTCTCTGGCTGCCTTTGGTGGTTCCCACGGTGGGGTAGGGGTAGGAACAGGGTTGGCAATGAAGTGATTTAGTTCATATAAACACTTTTCTTTTCTGTTCTGCTGCACGAACCCTCCATAGCAGGCCCGCTGTTCTTACTTCCCCTGAATGAGCCCTAGGCATTCCAGATTCCACTCATATGGCCACACTGTCCTTCCTTCCCCACTCCTCTGCCAGGAATGCATAACCCCAAGACCCAGGTCAAATGCTGCCCGCCACCAGTCTTCCAGGCTGATTAAAACCACTGTATGTGAGTATTATAGTGTCAGAGGGGGAAGCTTCTTAGGAAGCCACAGTTTATCAACTTGCTTTCACAGAAGCTAAGAGAGGGCAAGGGGGTTGCCCAAGTCTGCACAGCAAGTCAGGAAGCAGTAGGAACCGTGACCAGAGTTTTAAGGCCAATCCTTTCCATCTACCCCACTTACTGCCTAAGACAGGTTTCTTCAGCCTTGCCTCATCTGGGCCAGGCACAGAGGCGGTGCCTGTGCAGAGTCCCAGGGCACATCGAGGCATTAAAACATGAAAGGCCCTGACAAGTCCTGTAGGAAAACAAGCAATTTTAGTTTTGGGTAGTGCAGCTTTTCTTGAACTTGTGTTTGATCACAGAACCTGCCTGTGACTGCAAAACTCACCACGTGCGGAGCATGGGGGTGCCAGAAGCTAAGATTATTTATAGTCTTTAAGTGGCCCCAAATGGGAAGTGACCCCCAACGCATCAATAGTAGAACAAAGGAGCACTGACATGGTCATGCAATGGAATAGGATGCAGCGGTGAAAATGAGTAAGCGACAGTGCCCCGCAGCCACCTGGGTGAATCCCACCATACGCTGTCGAAGGGAAGGAGCCGGACACAAAAATCATAATGTCATTAATGCTATCGCCAGTAAAACTAAAACCACACTGTTTTCAGGTCTAGAGAAAACCAAAGGAAACGCTGATCGCCAAGGTCGGGAAAGGGGAGCAATCTCCTGGGGGGTGGGGGAGGGGCAGGCAGGCACTTCTGAGTTTCTGTTACTTGTTTGGTGGTCACATAGGTGTTCGGCTGACAATTCCTGAAATGGTGCAAAACCGTATTTTCTGCCCTTCGCTGTGTGTGTGAGTTGTATTTTGCGATTGAGACGGTAGAAAAGGTCGTGCTGTCTTTGTCTCAAAGAACGGGCCCTGGTGTCGGGCGTGGAGGCCGGGAGGCCAGAGTGGAGGCTGCTGTGGGCACCCAGGCAGGAGATGATGCCGGCCTGGACCGCGGTGGGGACTTCTGGGAGGGACAGAAGCAGAGGGATTCGAGAGGGGCTTTGCGGGTCATTGGGGACCCCAGCCTCCACCCCCCACCCCCTGCAGCATGCTCGTCGATGTGTTTGGCCCCCTGGCTTTTAACCACACCCTCTGGGAACTTCTTCGCCGTAATCCTTGGTCACGAGAACGGGATGCCAGACGGGCCTCCTCAAGGATGCCTGGCTGCGGGGAAGAGGATGTGGAGAGCCTCGGAGAACCCCATGGAAAGGCAGCCAGGAAAAGAGACAGGGGAATTGAGTGTCGAGAGAGAGTGGTGAAGAGGTTGTCTCTCAAAGCTGTCAGCATGGGGGCCCCGGGCGCCTGGCGTTCCATCGGCCATCTCTTGGGACCGTTTTCTTGGCCAACGTGCACAGGTGGGGTGGTGGGCTGGCCAGGGTGGCCTGTGCAGATGTGGTCGGAGTCGGGGGCAGTGGTCAACGGACAGACCCAACCCCAGCCCCCTGGGCCCCCCGCTAGCCTTCATTTTCTAGCACTTTCTCTCACGCCTCCTGGGGATGGCCGCAGTGTTTTCTGTCTGGCCGGGCCCTGCCCGGCCGTGCTCGGGAACACAGGCCCCTTCAGAGGTGCCCCCCGAGTCAGTCGGGCCGCCGGAGCCCTGACAAACTTTTGAGGGGAGCGGGCGTCGGGGTCCAGCTGTGTAAATGTTTTTGGTTTTCCTGCTGAGGCTGGGGGTTGAGTCAGTGCCAAGACAAGCCTCGCCTGAGTTTTCTTTGGCAAGGCGGCCCGGCTCAGGAATGTCAGGAGAACTTTCCAAATGCGATGGTTTGTCTGTGCGACCTCGGGCTGAAAGCTGAGACCCGGGTCCAGTATGCCATCATCTCATTACTGTGTCCCCAATTAGAGTCGAGGAGCTCCAGCCCGGACTGGTCAGATGGGAGCTGTTTACCCTGCTCTCCCCCTCCTCCTTCCTGGAGGGCAGGAGGCTCTCTGTGGGCGCCTCAAGTGGGCATGGGTGGGAAGGTGGCTTTTCAACAGCCAGAGGGTGACGGAGCCTTCGGGGGCTGCGTGAGCTCCGTTCCAGGCCTCCTGCTGTGATGTTGGGAGAAGAGCCTGTGTTACCACTGGGAGGTGGGTGTTTTTCTTCTGGTTGAACTCCATCTGGTTAACTGGCTGGGACCTTCCTCAGTGGATCTCGGGGACCAGAAAATCTAGAGCAGGGCTTTTCGATGCGGCCCCCCGCCCCTCCAGCGGCAGGCTGACCACCTCTGTGAGTAAAACCGGCTGGGAGTGAGGCATTACAGAGGCGCGGGGACTGGGGCAGACTGGGAACATCCTGCCTCAGCTGAAGAGGGAGATGCTTCTCAGCTCCAGCCTGACCTTGGCTCTGGGTGAACGTGGTGCCGATGTGGCTCAAACTTCTGAGGTTCCAAGGGAGAGACCAGACCTCTGTGAAATCTCCCAATCTTTAGATGCTGGCAACTAATTCAATTAAAAGGAAAATGGACGAAGCCCTCCGTTAGCCAAACAAAACACATCTGGGAGTCGGATGAGGCCTCCAGACCACGCATGTGTGACCTCTGCTCTCTCGTTTCCTAACCCATGATTGCTAGCCGAGTGGACAGCTGGAAACAACAGTCTCTACAACAACAACAGCAATAACAAGAACCTTGTGTCTGCGCTCCGGGCTGACCTGGGCGCTGTGCCAAGCACTTTATAGACGGAGCTTCATGGCGTTCTCACATCAGCCTGATGGGCAGATAACCATCATGCCCACTTTACAGATGGGAAGCCTCAAGTCTCAGAGGAGGGATGCAACCTGGCCGAGGCCACACCGTTAACACGTGGCAGAGCAAGGATGTGACCGCAGGTCTGTCCGACTCCCAGCACGGGGCTGAGCTCAAGACGTTTGCTTGTGTTCTTTGTTGTTTAAGGAACTCATTCCGACGCGTGCAGGCATTTATCGGGCTCTTCCTAGGCACCGGCCCTTGTGCTAAGTGCGTTGCAAGGATTAAATGGGGCGCCATATGCAAAACGCATCGAGCATGAAGTAGCTGTTCAGTTTGTTGGCCCCTCTTATGATGACCGTATTATTACCGACATGCACCTACCTACATGGTGTGTGGCCTGCAGGGGCCATGGAGAACTGGGGTAGGAAAGGAGGTGGTAAAAATGTAAGTTCATGGGTAGCCTCTTTTCTCGCTGAGGCCCAGACTCGTGGGTCTCAGCGAGATGCTTCCGTGGACTCTCCCCCAGCCATGACCCTGGGATCGCCCTTTCCATCCCCAATCTGCAAAATGAGTAACAGTATGGCCCAGCTCAGAGTCATGGACCAAGACCCCCCACCCCAAAACAAAAAGAACACCCAAAAAACTCAGCTCATGTGGCAAAGCTTTAGATGGTGAATACCAAGGAGGAGGTCTTGACCATCTTGGTCCCCCCAGGGGCAAATGAGCCCAGCCAATTCAGGGCTCTAGTGGGCTTGGGGAGAGGCCAGCCAGCCCCACAGTACTAGTCAGACAAAACCAGGGTGTAGCAAGGGTGGCACCAGCTGGGACCCTGGGTCCTTCTCTGTGAGGTCAGAGGAGTTTGGACAAAGGTCCCCAGAGCCACCTGGCATGGACAGTTGGCAAAGCCGGACGGTGCATCTAGCCCTCTCTTGCTCTCAAGCCCGTGCTGGCTCCCATTGCCTCTTACATTAGCCACAGGGAGCCCTGGGATAAAGGTTCTAGGGGGTGAGCACGAGTGAGGAAGTGAGGGAACACCCAGTGAGAGGCACCGGGCCATGTGTCACCCACCCACCTGGCTATGGCTTTGGTCCCACCTGGAGGGCAGTTTGGGCAAGGTGGGGCAGGGAGAGTCCAGAACTTGGCATTCCAGCAGAATCCCGGGGAGACCCAGGAGCTGGGGACCCCCAGTAGAGAGGCTAGGCAGACCCAGGTCCGGACTTGCTGGTTTTCGTTCTGGTCCCATTTTGTGACGAGTTGTACGAGAAGGGTGTCCTCACCAGCCCCAGCTGCTGTAATGATACTGCGGACCTGGTGGCTTATCCACAGAAATGCATTTCTCACGGCTCTGGAGGCTGCAAGTCTGAGGTTGGGGCGCCAGCACGGTCGGTCAGGTTCTGGCGAGAACCCTCCCCTGGGTTGTAGCCCACCAATTCCTTGTTTCCTCCTGTGGCAGAAAGCCAGGAGAGGAAGCAATCCTAACCTCCTGATTCCATCACGCTGGGGGGTGGGGCTTCATCGTGTGAGTTTTGGGGGGACACACACATTTCGTGCATGACGGCGTGAGCTCGCCTCAGGCCTGGGCGGAACACCTATCCTAACAATGACAACCACCATAACTTAGTTTATTGAGCACTTATTATGTGCTGGGCACAATGGAATATCATTGGATCCTTACACTTGTCTTATTTAAAAAAAAAAATTAACGTTTATTTATTTTTGAGACAGAGAGAGAGACTAAGTGTGAGCAAGAGAGGGGTAGAGAGAGCAGAGACACAGAAGGTGAAGCAGGCTCCAGGCTCTGAGCTGTCAGCACAGAGCCCGACGTGGGGCTCGAACCCACAGACCGCAAGATCACGACCTGAGCTGAAGTCGGACGCTCAACCGACTGAGGCGCCCAGGCGCCCCTACACTTGCCTTATTATCCCTATTCTACAGAAGGAGAAACTGAGGGTCAGGCTACAAGCAGGTGAGCCATAAAGCCAGAACTTGGACCTGCTCACCCACAGTCCTTGCTGTTGGAGACGTCTGTTGCCACCCCCCCCCCCCCACCTCACAGGTGGGACAAGTGGCCCCGGGGAGGCCCGTCCACAGGCCGGCAGTGGGACGGCGTGCACCCGGGACTCAGGTCCTCCGCCTCCAACCGCCATCCCGCAGCCCCAGCCCCCTTGCCATGGCACCAACTACTGATGGATCCCACCCGCCCATTAGATGCCGTTAAAGGCGGGTCAGGAGGGTCCCTGGGGGGCTCCCGGAAGCCCCGGCTGCAGATGCACGGCCCCTCCCCCAGGAGCCGTTCCAGAGCCCGGGGCCCAGCCGGCCTCCAGAGGTGGGTGATTTGGAATCAGAACACATGGATCTTCCTGGGATATGTAATGAGCAGGGAGTGAGCTGACAGATATGCTAATTTCATTATTCATGTACATAATTACAATCTAGAAGTTGGCAGCTTTCTGGGTAATGACAGGAGGGAAGGGGAAATTTACCTAACTTTTTGTAATAGATGTGTGGTATTATTTAACTCTTGAATTAAGATCGGGGCCCTAATTCATCCCACAAGGCCCGCGGATGTGAGGCAGCAGCACAGAACTTCATCCCACCCGTCCGCCGGGTGATGCCTCCTTCCTGCCGCAAACGCCCACCGCGTGCCGGGACCCCACGGATGGAAGTCCCCGGCCCCCGCCCTTGGCATCTCACGGTCCGGGACACAGGTAAGTAAGGCAAGAAGGTGACAGCCCGGTGCCAGAGGGGCGAGACGGAGCAAGGGCGGGCAGCAGGGGTGGGGGTGGTGGCGGGCGCAGAAGGAGCTGCCTACTCCACCCTGGGGAGGCAGAGGGGGAGTCAGGGAGGACTTCCTGGAGGAGGAGGCAGCATCTGTATTGGTCTTGAAAGGTGATGGGGACCCGCTGTCTGTGCTGAGAGAGGAAGGGCATTGGAGATGGGGGGGGTGGGGGGGGGGGCAGGGGGGGTGGTTTTGACTGTGAGGGGCCGGAGAAGTGGGGGGCAGGGCTGGTATGGAGCTCTGACAATGAGCCTCTCCAGATTCCAGTCTCAAAATCGCCTCACCGGGAACCCCGGCCTGCTGGTGGCCAGCGTGTGGGGGGATCTGCAGCCCCTCCCCTCACTGATAAGGTCTGGGACAGGGCAATGAATGGGTGGAGGGCTCTCAAAGGCCGCTTTGGTGCCTGCTGGCCCTTGGAGGGGCACCCAGCTGGGGGGAAAGCAGGACTCAGGCCATGGGCGAGGTTGGAGCCCGGCCCCTCGGGATTGGGAGGGGGGCCATCCCGGAGGGGGGCCCCTGCCGTCTCCAGCAGCCTACGAACAAAGCCAGCTTTGGGCCTTTGCCCAGCTGGATGCGGGGGCTCTGCAGAGGAGCCCGGGCCCGTTGGGGGTGTGAAATTCTTGATTAGGGCCGGCAGTGGGCTGCCCTCTCCCCCGACGTCGTTCTTCCTGCAGCCTCCCCGCACTTGGGGGAGAGGGACCAGCTGTACAAACACAGGCCGGGGCAGGGAGGCAGCTGAGAGGTGAGATGCCGTCTGTCCAGCAGCCCCACGCCCCACACTTGCGCCCCACAGACACTCTCCCCGGAGAATACGTGTGCGCGCGGCCCCCGGAGGGGCGAAGCGTACTGGTGAGTGTGCGTGCGTGGTCAGGTGTGGCGGCTGCGTGTGTGGACCGTGTGTTAGGGCGTGGGTACATTGGCGGCGCGCGTGCACCAGTGGGTGACTGTGAACGGCACACGTGTGCACGTGTGGGCGTGTACATGAAGCGTGCGTACGTGTTCGCGCACGTACGAATGGGCAACGGTGCGGATGCACATGAGAACACATATGGGGCGTGGCACGTTTGCACACGGCTGTAAGGACGGATGTCGAGGTCCGGCGATGCGCGTGAGCATGCGTGTGTGGCTGTGAGGGCATGTGTTGTACAAGAGGTGTGCGTGTGCGTGTGTGTGTGTGCTGCTCTGGAAGAAGAAGGGACTCATTTGTGGTGTCCCGGGTCCCGGCAAGCCCCGAATGTCTGCCACCCCCCGCGCAGCCCCCTGGCATCTCCCCCAAGGCCCCATTTCCTCCCTCTGGCTAGCCCTGCGTGGCTGCCTTCCTCCAAGGAATGGCTTGTTTTTCCTTGGAGTCCGTCCTGTTGGAATTGTTTCCGTGTCTATTTCCCTTGATTTGTAGTTTGCAATCTATCCCCACCCCACTCAGCTGCCACCCAGGGCCCAGCTCAGTTCTAGGAACACACACCGAGGGCCCATCCACCGGGCGAGGGGGCGAGGCTAGGTGGGGGACCTACCAAGGCGCCCCAAGGGGTCACCTCCCACCCCTCCAGCCACCCTCCCAAGTCTCACTTGAAGCTAAGACTTCTATATCGCATAAGAAGCAGGAAGACCCTGGGATTTATTCTGTCCACCGAGTGGACACCTTGCCTGAGGCTCCCAGAAGTCAGGAAGCTGCCCGAGCAACCAGGAACCCAAGCCAGAACAGGAACCTAGATCTGACTCCCGAACCCACGTCCGGTCCTGCTCGTTACCACCACCCACCACCCTGCACCCTTCCCGGCCACCCTGTCGCGATCACACCGTCTTCCTCGGGAGAGCGGGGCTGCTGGAAGATTCAGGATGGGTCTGCATTTCTCCAGGTTAAAATGGAGACCGAGGGAAATTTCTATGATTCCACTTTCCTCGTCTCTCTGGATCCCCTCATCGAGCCAGTAATGTATTCCCCCTTCTTGCTAACACACTTTTTAAAATGTTAATAGACTGTAAATTACTTTTCTTTTTATACTTCTTAAAATAAGCGTTTCCTCTTGTAGATGGCAAGACGACGCTGGAGTTACGGGCTTGGTTTTATTACTGTCGAGATGAGATGGACTGGAGAGAGCTCATACAGCTTTTATAGGAACTATTTTATTTATAAGAATTTTCCTAATGTCAGATGGATGTGACATGCCTGGTTTCTCTCTGCCCAGTCTTGAGAGAGGTGAAGAATGGAGCCTGGCCTGGGCCTGGGTTGTGTTTCTTCGCCCTGGAAACTCCACGGTTGTAGAAGAAACCTGTTCTTTAGCAGTCCTCATGCAGCAGTCTTCCAGAGTCTACTTGTATACTTCTGGTGATGGGGAACTCACTCCTTACCAGCACAGCTGGTCTGCACTGAAAAGTGCTAACTCCTTTCCCACAAGAACGTCCACTTACTTGTCCTAACTCCACTCTCTGGAAGTAGAGAGGAACTCTCCCAGGGGTTTGAAGTTCTGGGCCTTCTTTTCGCTGCACAAATAGCCCCTTTGGTTCTTTTTTTTTTAAATTTATTTGTTAATCTTTGAGAGACAGAGTGTGAGCGGGGGAATGGCAGAGAGAGAAGGAGACACAGAATCCGAAGCAGGCTCCAGGCCCTGAGCTGTCAGCACAGAGCCCGACGCGGGGCTCGAACTCACAGACTGCGAGGTCATGACCCGAGCTGAAGTCGGACGCTTAACTGACCGAGCCGCCCAGGCGCCCCAGCCCTTTGGTTCTGTAAATATTTCTCCATCGCTTGCTTATCTCATTCACCCTCCAAAATATATTCGCAATTCTGTTCAAGATCAGGGGACCATTTTCGTTTCTCCTCACTAACAAGACCGATATTTCCCGCAAGCACTCCCGGGAAATCCCCGTTCTGGGGATGTTTGTAAAGATTTAGTGCTCACATGAGTTTTGGAGATGTGGGGCTAAGGAAACATAAGCAGATTTCTTTGTGGCAGGACTTATCAGAGCCTTTAGAGGCACTGTGACTTTCCGTTCAGGAGACGGCATTTTACAAACTCAAGGGACTGGAACCATGGGTTTTCAAAGGGCATCCCAGAGAGTATGTGAACCCAAAACAGTTTGCAAATGCTGTTTTGGCACAGCTCGGGGGGTGGGGGGTAGATGTCAGACAAAAGGACAATGCCCGCTAGCTTAGAGAAAACCAACAGGTTGGCTCTTACCTTAGCAGCTCCCCACTGTGGTCTCTGTTCATCGTGGGTGTCTCAGATGGCACGTTGGGGTCCGACACAAGGATGCGTTTGTCCCCGGATTCTCAGCCTGCTGGTGTGTGCCTCGCCTCCCCCTCGAGGCTCAGTGTCCCATTATGAACAAGAACAAAGCGAATCTGAGAGCCTTTCAAGGTCATCTGACCTGCTGGGAACCTATGGTTTGGGGCAGGTGGATTTGGGCTCATGGGACAGTCATGCCAGCAAAGGGACCCAGCCCTGTCACATATTAATACCAACAGGACCTTGGCAAGTGACTTCACCTCTCTGACCTTCAGACTCTTCATCTAGGAGCTGTGATTCATCTCAGTGTCACCCTCACAGGTCAGAGGGAGCCCGAGCCCTGGCACAGAGACAATGCTCGAGAAATGCCAGTGGCTCGTTACATCTGCCAGCCCTGCCCCTGCCTCAGGGCCTTTGCACACACGGCCCTTGCTGCCCAGAACACCCTTTCAGGCTGTATCTTCACGGTGCATGGCAGATACTCAGTAAACAATGCCTCCTCTAGCAAGGCCTGAACCCTGCCCTTGTCCTGCCTCAAGGGACCAGGCAGTGTCTCCCACGCGTCCACCCCCAAATTCCCATTATAAAGCCTGCAGGCCCCCGGGAAGGGAGGATGTCAGCTGCAGGCTTTGCCAGCCATGCGCCCCGGCCTCCCAACCCAGCCGATGGCCCCTGGTGGGTGGAGGTCACCCCTGCAAAGCGCAGGCGATGTGATCAGGGCCGACGGCCGTCCTCTCTCCCACTTGCTCGTGCGGGCCACCAACTTAATCAATCTTGAACAATTGGCCACAGGCTTGTTTCCTTAAAAGTGATGTTGCCTCTAATTATCTCCGACAGGACGTGATGCGGGCTCCTGCTTCTCCCTTCTCAGCTCATCAGAGCACGTGCGAGCGCCACAGCTGAGATAATTGAATATCTTCTTTAAACCAACAGGCTGGAAGGAGGTGGTCGGGCCTCCCCTGGGCCGAGCAGGGGTTCCACGAGGCCAGCCCCCCCGGGCCTCCGCCAAGGAAGGGCAGCGTCTGTGTCCCTGGAAGTCTCGGCTCACCCAAACGTCACCAGGTGCCGGCCTGTCGTGTGCATAATATTCCACCATTTGTTGTGTCTCTGGGTTGAGGGGGGTTGGGGTTGAGCCCCAGATAGCCTGGGTTCACATTCCAGCTGGGCCGCTTATAAGCTGTGTGACCCTGGG
Source organism: Panthera pardus (assembly GCF_024362965.1). Classification (NCBI taxonomy): domain Eukaryota; kingdom Metazoa; phylum Chordata; class Mammalia; order Carnivora; family Felidae; genus Panthera; species Panthera pardus. Next base: position 19,246,459 of record NW_026526710.1, read on the forward strand.
CAGGTCGCTTAACCTCTCTGTGCCTTGGTTTCCTGGGGTGTAGGCACTGTCGGTTTCGGTGGGGGGGTGGTTGTGGGCAGGGCGGGAGGGGGACTTCACGGAGGGTCAGCGGGGACCCCGTCTACTTTGGGAGCCATATTTCAGGTTATCCTTATGACCTTTCAGGCTGATGTTCCTGGGAAATGAGTGAACCCCGGCGTGGCTGCAGAGAAACTGAGTTCGAGAGGCAGAAGTTGTGACCAAAAAGCAGCAAGGGCCCCAGGAAATCATTTGGGCTTTTCAAGTGGCAAAACTGAGACCCCGAGCAGGGTAAGAACTTGCCCAAGGTCACACCGGGAGATGGTGGTAAATTTAGTAGAAACCCAAGGCTTCATGAAAATGGTCATAATGAAGAAGATGCGTTTATTTATTTATTTTTATAAGCAATTTTTTTTATCTTTTTTTTTTTTTTTACCGCTTATTTAGTTTTGAGAGGCAGAGAGAGACAGAACACAAGCGGGGGAGGGGCAGGGAGAGAGGGAGACACAGAATCTGAAGGAGGCTCCAGGCTCCGAGCTGTCGGCACAGAGCCGATGCGGGGCTGGAACTCGCGAACTTCGAGATCATGACCGGAGCTGAACTGGACGCTTAACCCACTGAGCCACCCAGGCGCCCCTCATTTTTTTTTAAATCTTTATTTATGTTTGAGAGAGAGAGAGGGAGAGAGAGTCAGAGTGGGGGAGGAACAGAGGGAGAGGGCGACACAGAATCACAGAGCCTGACCCACAACACAGCCCAGGATGGGTGTCCCTCTGCCATTAAACCTCAGGGCAGGATGTTAGGTGGGTGTCGGCACAGAGTAGACTGTCCCCCCCCCCGCCAAGAGAAGATTGAGGGAGGGAAGATGATTGTGTCTGTTTCCCACCATATTTTGACTTCTGTCGGGAGAGTCCGGACACGTTGCCTGACCGCGACCTCACACCCACCTTCCGGCCTCCGGCTCTGCCGTCCACACCCGTCCCTTCCCGTCTCGCAAGCCCAGGTGCCCGCGTGTGGGCCACACCGGCTCCTCTGAAATGCCCAGCCGTGGTGGATGTTCGCCTCTGAATAATTTAACAGGTATTGGCTTATTGAGCAAGACGGACTCTTGACGTCAGGGGTGGAATGTTCTTGGGGGAAAGCCCTCCATTTCCAGGCCAAGTGTTGCAAGAGTTCAACACGCGTGTGTTCAGTCTCACTCTCTGTGGCGGCTGGGGGGGGGGCCCACAGGACACCCCCCTCAGGAGGAGGTGTGGGCGTGTCCAGCTTCGGGGGCGGTGCCGTGGGACTGCCCAAAGAGCACTGGACGGGGAGTCCTGAGAGCTGAATAAGAAAGTGTAATATATTAATGGATTGCCTGTCTGTGATCAAGTGCTCACTGTGGGTCAGCACCATGGAAACATCTAGTCCACCTAAGCCTTTGAAGAAGAAATTCTCTGCCGTCCCCATTTTGCATAAGGGGCAGTGAGGCTTGCTTAGGATTTTAGGGCAAGAGTGACTGGTCCCCCAGCCCCATGTAGGTGCAGCGGCCGTCGGAGCCCAGGTCTCTGTCTGGGTCAAGTCCCTGTTTGTCAGCCATTGGCCGCCCTTCCTTGGTCCATCTCAGGCTTTGGCAACGGCTGAGTGACCTTGGGCAAGTCACTCGCCTCTCCGTTTCCTCCTTGAACACTCAGGGTGCTAGAGCGACCCGCACCCCGCGGCGGCCCCCTGTGTGGAAGGGGTCCGCGTGCTTTATGCGTGCCTCAGTTTCCCGCCACGCATTCACGCCCCGTGGGCTTGCCACTCTCGTGCTGTGGCGGAGCAGGTGCACGTGTGACTGAATACCCAGATGTGTGTGGGACTGTCACCCAGTCACTCGGTCAGAAGGCCCGAGAAGCCTGGCAAGGCCCAGTCTGTCCTCAGCACACGCCGGCTCCCGGCACAGTGCCTGCCACACGGGGGTCCGCACGAAGCGTTTGTTGAATGACTGAGTGATCGTCTGCACAGGCCGGGGCGTGTCTCCCGCACACGCATGCACAGACACACTCGCGGGGTTTGAGGTGCGAGTGGCCGGGCCACGCAGGCACGCACACACCTGCGAGCTCATCCTTGCACGGATTTGCACCTGCTTCTGCATCTCCGTGCAACCCCCGCCCCCCACGAGGCCAAGGGAAGCGCCCAGAGGGGTCAGTAGAAAATGTGCAGGAGCGGGGCTGGGGGCTCTGGGGTCATACGGACCCGAGTTAGACTCCCAGCTCGGCCACGCGCTTGCTGTGTGACCTCAACCCCTGGCTTTCCCCCTCTGAGTCTGTGCTTCCTCATCTGCAACAGCGGTTTAATCTCCATGCCTCCCATGTACGGATGCTGGGGAGGCACGGAGATAATACACATAGAATATTTCACCCGGTGCCTGGTGCGTCGTCGGTGGCTGGGCCGCTGAAGACTCCAGGATGGGAAACGAATTTGCAGGTCTGCCCCATTCGTTCATTCAACAGATATTAATTGGGAACTTCTATGTAACTGGCACCGTCAGGTGTTGGGGCTGTGATTAAAGAAGACAGGGTCCCTGCACTCGCGGCTCTTACGGTCTCACGGAGGAGACAGGCCTGAGCTAAGGTACTGCATCAATAATAATCCCAGCCACCCAGGGGTTGGTCTGTGGGGGGTGAGAATGTCTGGTGGGGAGGGGGACGAGACTGGCGATGACAACAGGTCTTCCCCGAGGACGTCTGTGTTCCACCTGAGTCTGAAGGATGAAGGAGATGTCACTAAGTGGGGAGGGGGAGGGGAAAGACATTGCAGCCAGCGGGGAGAGCAGGTGCAAAGGCCCTGTGGTGGGCAGAAGCCCGGTCAGGGCAACTCCTGAGAGGAGGGAGTCCATGCGTCTGGAGGTAGGGGCAGACTGGGTTAGGGGGGGCTGGCAGGGACAAGCCCTTGAGGCCCCGTGGGCTTTTGGCCTTTTATTCTAAGACCTCGGCAGCCATGAAAGGTTTAAAGAAGGCTGTGACGCTCAGAGCTGGGTTTTTGAAAGCTCCCTGTGGATCCCCGAAAACCTGGCTGGACAGCGGCTTCAGGCCAGGGATTCACATAGCTCATCCTTCTGTGTCAAGGGGTCCCGCTCGGGGCACTTCCCAAGGGAAGGCCAGGGCCTGCATGGCCTGTTGAGAGGCAGGGAGCTGGGAGGCCCCCTCACCCTCAAGCTGGTGGGCTCATTTACATGATCCCAGCTTAATTCTCCCAGGGTATGCAAATGTATGCAAACCACAATCCAGGAGAGGCAGAAATAGCAGGGCGCATTAGCATCCCCCACAGGAATATTGTTTTATGCAAACGACGTGCTCCGGGGGGCCTGCTGAGTGGGCGGAAATGGAGGGTGCTGGGCTCAGAGGTCCCCGGAGTCCACCCACCCTGGTCTTTGCCCTCCTGGGCCCCGGCCAGGCCCCTGCTGCAGGACGAGGGCCCCCGGGGGTGGGGCAGGTGGGACCTGGCCGTCCAGGGCCCAGGGCCCAGGGAGGGTCTCCAGGTGGGAGGTCCCCTAACCCCATGGCCGCTACCCTCTGACCGTGTCTTCCTCCTGCCCGCTTCTTCCTCCTCCTCCGCTCTCTCTACAATCCCACCATCCTCTTTGCTTCTCTCTGATCTTTCTGGTCCTTTTTTTTCCCCCCTCTTCTCCGTGGCTTCTGTCTGCTGGACCTCCTGGTCCTCCCCTGAGAGTTGGCCCCGGCTTCCTTCTCTTGACACCTGTCTGACTCCGTGTTCCCGTCGCCAACACATCTCTCTCTGTCCCTGTGGCTCCACGTCCCTTTGTCCCTGTCTGTCCCTGAGACCTCCGGTGTCTCCTAATCTCTGTCTCTCTGTCTCTCTCTCCTCTGTCTCTGGATATGCATCTTTCCTCCCTTGACTCTGGGTCCCTCTCTGTTTTGGTTGCTTTTGTTTGAATTTGTCCCTCTCTGTCTCTTGTCCTTTTTCTGTCCCTGCTTCTGCACAGCCTCTGGTCTCTCTACCTCATTATCTTTTGGTTGCTTTTTCTCTGTTGTCCCTTACCCTGTCCCTTACAGGCCTCCCCTGAGTCTTCTTCCTCTAAGGGGTCCTGGAGACCATCCTGGGACGTGAAGCAGCATCCCCTTGCTCTTGTCTGGACCAGGGGCTACCGGACCATGTGCAGAGGTTTCTGGAAGCCCTCCGCACCCCCAAATTCCAGCAGGCATTCAGGTGCCCGACGGAAGCCCAGTCCAGCCGGCTGTGGGTTTGGAGAAGGGCCTGGGTCTTCCCACATCTCTGGAAGGCTGACTCTGGCCTCGGTCTGATCGTGCTGGCCTGGAGTCGTCTGGGGTATCGGGAGACACGGCACAATCAGCCACGCCCTCTCTGGGCAGGACTATGTCCCGACAGCAGACATTTCGTGGCCGCATGACCTCTGCTGATGACTTCCTCTCTCCTAGTCTCAGTTTCTGTCTCTTCAAAATGGGTTGATCCTGGCGTCCACGCCTTGGACTTGGTGCCCTGGCCTGATGCATTGGCATCGTGTGTGCATGTTGCACTCTGTAAATAATATTTACTATTGTTATTATCACCATCGCTCCTGTATTTCCACCTCAGCTCTCTGTGCCTCAGTGTCCTCATCCGGAAAATGGGGAGAATATTTCCCGCATTGTCAAAACAACCCGATGAGACGGTTGCAGGCTTAGCACATAGTAGGGGCTCCGTAAGAGCCCTGTGTTTGCCTGCCTGCTCAGACTAGCTGCATGACTTCGGCAAGGCGTGCTGGCCCCTCTCCGGGCCTCAGTTTCCTCATCTGGGGTGAGATCAGTACAGACATCCTTTCTTGTCTCTTCGGAGGTCTCTTGGCCACACTGGACTAGAATGGGGTTCCCTGGTGGCTGCTTGTTGGTGGTGACTCCACAGTGCCACCAAGTGGCCACTGGTCCGCCCTGGGGGAGGCTTGGCATTTGGGGCTGGGGGCCGAGGTGGGCCTGACCTCTGTGACCTTGCCAGAGCCCCCAGGCCCAGTACATGCAGGGGGAGAGAACTGCCTAAGGGCACCGGGCCAGGAGTGAAAAGGGAAAGCCCAGAGTTCGGGGCTGTGGTCCTGCCTCACGCTTGCTGGGTGACCTTGGGTCAGTGCGTTCCCCTCTCTGAGCCATGCTTTCCTCCCTACACGGGACCAGCACGGAGGCCTCCCCCACCAGCCATGTCTCCCACCCTTCCTAGTTCACAATTTTATTAGGCGCCTTCTCTGTGTTATCAGGGTAAACAACAACAACAACGGTGACAGTGATAATAGTAACTGATCATCGGTGATGAGAGTTTATTCTAGATCAGGCCTCGTGCTCAGCATTTGATCTGCACCAGCATAGTTAATGAACACGGGGCAGAACTTTCTAAGCACTTTACAGAAATTAACGCACGTAATCCTCACGGCAAAGTGAGGCTCAGGGAGGAGAATTGATTTTTTTTTTTTTTTTGTCGTTAAATTCACTCACTAAGTCTTTGCTGAGCACCTACTCTGTGCTAGGCATTCTGTTCAGTACTGGGGCCCAGGAGTGAACATCAGAAATACAGTCGCAACTTGGGTTCACAGTTTAGTGGGGGAAACATATAGTAAGTGAGAAGACAGCAGTGAATACAAAATTGGGAAACATTATAAAAGACATAAAGGAAAATAACAGGGAGAAACGAGAGGGAAGAGGGGAAAAGGCAGGGTAATCAAGGAAGGCAGCCTGGAGAAGGTGATGTTTAAGCTGAGGCCTGAGGGAGGATTAGGAACCTGCAAAGCATGGAGGCTGAGGGAACAGTCTGTGCAAAGGTCCTGTGGCAGCAACAAGCTTGCCCCATTGAGAAACCTGTAGGATACCTATGACAATCCTCAAACCCAGGACCCCCTTCCTATGTCCAGTTTCCATTGGGCACTGAAGTTTACATCAGGGATTCTCAGAGTCTGAGAAGATCTCCAGGGAACTCTGAATAAAAACCTATGCTTGGGCCTGTCCCTTGGCAATCCCATCAAGCCTTTTTGAGATGGGGACAGCTCAGATAATTATTTCAATGTCTTGGATGATTCCCGTGGGTAGACTGGGTGGGGTCCCTTGGACTCCAAGGCAAGGGTTTTGCTAAACTTTCCTGACCCACATGCTGGGGACTGTGCAGGAGAAGAGGGTTCCGTTTGATGTTAACATTTATCAATAATTTTCCCCTTTGTGGGCTCAGCTCTGCCCCCTGGACAAATCTGCGTGGGGAGTCCTGGCTTATCTCACAGAGCCCAGGGGACAATGGGTTAATCCTAGGGCCTCCTTGGGGATTATTACACCCTAACAACCCCCACAGAACCTGAGAAACTGCCCCAAAGGGCTCCCCGATTAAGGCAGCCTTGGGCAGGAAAGCTGTGCCCAAAATATTTTCCTCTGGCCATTGCTGGCCCCCAGGGCTAGAGAAGAGACTCAGATCACATTGCGGAGGGGGGAGAGAGTGCTGGGATGGATTGGTAATGTCTGCCCTGGATGCAGCCGGGGCCTCTGAGTGGTGACTGCTCTTTTCCTCGGGCTACATTCAGGCCTCGGGCAAGCCCAGGCCATCCCTTGCTAGCTGGGCAGCCTGGTGAGGCGCTAATTCTTAGCACTTTGTGTTCCCATCTGTAAAGTGGGTTCAACGATTACCTTAGTCCGCCAGGGCTGCCGTAACCAAGCACCGAAGCCTGGGGGGCTTAAACCACAGGAATGTATTTTCTCACGGTTCAAGAGGCTGATAAGCACAGGAGCATCGTGGATTAGGGTGACCCTAATGACCTCATTTGATCTTAATTACCTCTTTAAAACCCCTGTCTCCAAATACAGCCACGTTCTGAGGTCCTGGGGCTTAAGGTGTAAGTGACTTTGGGGAGGGCACAGTGTGAATCTGGCGGTCGTGGTGACGGCTGTGGGGACTCAGTTCAGACCACCCCAACCGTGGAGCACTCGCCTGGTAGGGGAGGTGGACGCCCAGCCAGAACTGCCCGTTGGTCAAACACCTTGAAGGTGAAGGCAGCACGCGGGCACCCTGCCGGTCTTGCCGTTGTCTGTTGCTACGGAACAGACCCTCCCAGCACTTAGTGGCTTAAAACAATGATGCTAATTTTGTCCATGGATGTGTGAGCTGGGGAAAACACATGTGAGCAGGCACACACACACACACACACACACACACACACACACAGCCTCTCGGGGCGATCTGGGCTCACAACATGGCGGCCGGGTTCCCAGGCAAGTGTCCAGAAAGGGGCGCCAGGAGGAAGCCACGTTACCTTTCGTGAGCTCACTTTGGAAGTCCCGGGGCATCCGCTACTCTCAGTCAAGTCCCTGCAGGTGCAAAGGGAGGGGAATGAGTCTGCACCCCTCGTTCGGCTGAAGCCTCTGAGAATGTTGCTGCCGTCATTTCTGGAAAAGAGAGTTTGCTCCAGTTGCAGCCGAGGGAGGCGAGGCTCAGAGGAAGAAAGGCTTCCTGTGCCCAGGCCACGCTGCACAGGATGCCCGGCCCTCATCATCCCCGGGAGAGCCCCTTGGGATGTGCCCACTCCCCAGATGGGGTAGGGAGGCATGCCAGCAAGGTGGCCTTCCTACCCCGGGCCCCACACAGAGCCCTGTGGCTGAGCCCCCATCTGGTTCTTGGGATGGATTTGTCACTGGGAGGAAAGTAACAGATTTTCTGCTCATTTTTTCTCAGCTCCTAATTCACATCCTTATTCCCCGCCCCGCGGGGAGTGATCACGCCCGCCCGGGGGCCCTCCTGGCTTGGTAACTCATCCAAGACCCTCCCTCCTCTTCTCTACCTCTTCCCCCTCCCCCGAGTTTCTCTGTTTCTCCCTGCCTTTCCCTGACCCTGCGCCCCTCTCTCTCGCTCCTCTGCCTGTGTCTAGTGTTTGCACCCCTGCCCGACCCCTCCGCCCAGTCGCCGACACCCTGCATTGCGTTTCTGCCCCCTCAAAAGCATCTCCCTCAGGGGAAATGGGCGGCTTAGTGTCTGGGGACGTTTGCTCAGGATGCCTGACCTGCCCCAGCTTTCAACCTGCGGCATCCAGGAAAGAAGCCGGGAAGGAATGTGCCAGCTACCTTCCCAGCTTCTTCTATTTTAAAAAAGATTTCTTTTTTTTTTTTTTTTACGTTTATTTATTTTTGAGACAGAGAGAGGCAGAGCATGAACGGGGGAGGGTCAGAGAGAGAGAGGGAGACACAGAATCTGAAACAGGCTCCAGGCTCTGAGCTGTCAGCACAGAGCCCGACGCGGGGCTTGAACTCACGAACCGCGAGATCATGACCTGAGCCCAAGTCGGCCGCTCAACCGACTGAGCCACCCAGGCGCCCCAAGATTTCTTTTTTTAAATGGAGGTGAGATTCACATGATAGTGAATGTACTATTTTTTAAAGTGAACACTCCAGTGGCTTTTAGGGCATCCACGGTGTCGTGAAACCAGCACCTTTACCTCCTTCCAGAATATTCCCCGTCACTTTCCACCCCCGGCCTCCACGAACCTACGTGCCATTTCTTTGGATTTCCCTATGGAGCACATTTCATGTAAATGGAATCTGTATGTGACCTTTTGCATCTGGCTTCTCTCACTTGGCATCGTGTTTGCAGAGAGTCGGACATCTTGTAGCGTGTGTGTGTACTTTAGTCTTTTTTATGGTTTCATAATATCCCGTCATAGGACTAGACTGCTATTTGCTTATCCATTCATCCACTGATGGACATTTGAGGTGTTTCCACCTTTTGGCTTTTGTGAGGAAAGCTGCCGTGAACATATGTGGACAAGGATTTGTGTGAACCCCTGTCTTCAGTTCTTTGGGTTTTGTATTGAGGGGAACCATCGTGGGGATATGTGTTAATTCCATGTTTAACTTTTTGAGGAGTTGCCACACCTCCTTACTGTTTTACTGTGCAGACCTTAATGATGTCTTCCAAGGAATCACGTTCGTGTCCTAAAACCTTCTGTCTGCCATCAGTGGCCTGCACATTTATTCTGAGGGTATGTCTGTAGCAGTGGAGAGGTCTGGAAGGTCAGGGTTCATCCATTCATTGATCCATCGATCCAACCATCCATCCATCCATCCGTCCATCCGTCCGTCCATCTGTCCGTCCCTCCATCCATCCAACCATCCATCCATCCAACAATCCATCCATCCAACCATCCAACCATCCATCCATCCATCCATCCATTTATCCATCTAACTATCCATCCATCCATCCATCCATCCATCCATCCATCCATCGGTCCATCCATCTACTGACTAATCCAGGCCCTGTGCTGGGCATTGCAGAGAGATGAATAAGATAGAGTCCATACTCTCAAGGGGCTCACAGTTTGGGGATGGGGGACAGAGTCACGTAAATAAGCAATCAGGAAAGAGTGTGATACAGTCCCACACAGGGTCTGTTTAAGGGGTTGGGGAAGTACTGGGTAGGAAGAGGCTACCTGAAAAGGCAAGGCAAGCCTTGACAGATGGGCACCTCTTTGAGCTGGGTTTTGAAGGATGAGTAGGAGTTCTTCATGAAGCAAAGGCAGGGAAGAATACTCGAGGATCCAGGACGCAGCATGAACCAGGTTGGGGGATCTGCAGCTATGGTGAGTCTTCTGTGTGGCTGGAGCACAAGGTAAATCTGAAATGGTTGGTATGTTGCTATACAATAATCAAAGCCTATTAATAATACGCTAAGGAACCAGAGTTCTTACCTGTGGGTGGTGGGGAGCCACGAAAAGATCTAAATCTGAGTGATTAGAGGGGATAAATGAAGGCTTCATTTCCCCGTCTATAAAATGGGAGACCTGGAGTAGTTTGTATTGGTCAGTATACACAAGGTTATTCTGCAGTAACAAATAGCCCCCAAATCTCAGTGGTATGAAACAGCGTGTTTTGTTTCTGACTCGCACTGCATGTTCATTGCAAGGTGACTGAGGGGATCTGCTACAGATTTCTATCTGGTGGGTGGAGGAGTCCCTTTCCGGAGCATGGCTGGTCACCAATGCAGAAGGAAAAAAGAGTAGAGTATCACAGTCCTAAAGCTTCCATCCATTAAGGACATGCCATATAACACGGGGGCCAGCCCTCTGGCCACGCCTGTCTCCAGTAGGGTAAGAAAGTACAGTTCTACCACGAGTCCTGCCTGGGGGACAACAAGACATTCGAGGTGGGTAACGTGAGAGACCACCACATAGGTCCTCTCTGAGCTCCTTCCACACTTATGGACACAGAATATTTTGCTCTGGGTTATTCACTGTATCATTGGTTACAATAGCCTAAAAGCTGTAAGCAACCTATGTATCCATCAATGGGGGGTTAATTAATGTTGCTATAGGTACACTTTGACATGTCACACAGCTATTGAGAAAAAAAGTGAGGGGCGCCTGGGTGGCTCAGTCGGCTGAGTGTCCGACTTCGGCTCAGGTCATGATCTCACGGCTTGTGAGTTCAAGCCCCGCATCGGGCTCTGTGCTGACAGCCCAGAGCCTGCAGCCTGCTTTGGATTCTGTGTCTCCCTCTCTCTCTGCCCCTAACCCACTCTCATTCTGTCTCTGTCTCTCTCAAAAATAAATAAACACTAAATAAAAAAGATAGGGGCTTCTGGGTGGCTCAGCTGGTCGAGTGATCGACTTAGGATCAGGTTATGATCTCGCAGTTCATGAGTTCAAGCCCCACTTCAGATCCTCTGTCCCCTCTCTCTCTCTGCCCCTTCCCTGCTCTCTCTCTCAAAAATAAATAAAACATTAAAAAAATATATATTTATAATATACATATATATATAGTGTGTTCAATAAGCATCTCTCTGTGTGTGTGTATAATATATATATACATACACACACACATATGTGTGTATATATATATATATATATATATATATATATATATATATTGCACAAATTCCGGAAAGATAAAGAGGCAAGCATGGACTTTGCTGTTCTGTTCTATCCGATACCTCCAGAGCTCTGCACATAGTAGGTCTCAAAAAGATTTGCCAGATGGACAAATAAACATTTCCTTTTTTTTTAAATGTTTATTTTTTAGAGAGGGAGTGTGTGAGCCAGGGAGGAGCAGAGAGAGAGAGAGAGAGACGGGGACAGAGGATCTGAAGCAGGCTCCGTGCTGACAGCCAAGGGCCGGACGCGGGGCTCAAACCCCCCAACCGCGAGATGGTGACCCGAGCTGAAGTCAGCGCCTAACCCGCTGGGCCACCCAGGCGTCCCAAGAGCGTTTCTACGGAGAGGGAGTTGACTCTTTAATTGGATGCCCGTCCGCGCGGGTACATGTGTCTCAATCCCGTGTGAATAAAACCCATAGGATCTACTTTTTAAAGACGGGATAATTTTCTGATCTTCCTGGCGCATCGGCTCTGCGCAGAAGATATTTGGGGTCGCATTTCTCTGAAGACACACAAAGAGCAGTAAATAAGGACAGCTTTGAAACATCGGGAGGAAAACTGCCACGTCAGTCCCATAAAAAAAAAAAAATCCTGAAAAACAAACGAGGGTGTTGGGCTAGCCGTTCCCGGGGCCGCGGGGATATCAGTCTTGCGAGGCGCTCGACAAGGCCCCCCTCGCTCGCCTCCCGGAACGAGCCTGCCATGGGAGATGAATCACCCCTGAGGCCCCCCCGGCACCCCGCACTGCACTGGGGCGCCATTAGCGGAATCTGTCCCTGCGTCCCCGGGACGGAACAGCACCCGCTGTCTGTGCGACCCGCGTCAGTCTGCAGCTCGTGCGCACCATATACGCACTTTTTTCGTCCCATCTTATTTTGATTGCTGGTGCGCTGATTTCTTGCCACCTGCACCATTCACAGCCCAACGTCAGAGCCTTGCTTCCCTGTGAGAATAATGTCCTCGGGTGGGGGCAGGGGGAGAAACTCAGCTTCGCTGAATCATAGGAGCAGGTGTAATGGTGGGGGCAGTGAGGTGGGGATCTGTGGGCCAAGGGCACCATCGCCCTGGCCCATCGCGCCTGCACCCTGGCAAAGGCAGGAAGACCTTGCCGCCTACCGCGGAGTCCTATGGTTGGGCCCAGACAACCTGGGTTCAGATCCTGACCCTGCCTTGGCCCCCAGACTCCACCACTCGAGCTGACCTCACCGTTCCCATCCGAAAAATGGGAGAGGACAAACCCCGACTACCTCCCAGGATGTCATGAGCGCTTGCGGAGACCAGAGATCGTAAAATAAGGGTGGAAGTGTGTTCCCTGTGAGTATTTCTATTTAATTGCAAAGGCACGTTCGGAGGGACCGGCCACAGATGCGAGACCGGCCTCAGGGTTGAAAGCAAATACCCCATCTTGGAAGATTTATATTCAGAAAGCCAACAGCCAGCTCTCGTGGGTCTGATGGATGAGCTTCTGGAAGTGGAAATAATATTGGAACTCAAAAGTTCTTCCTAGAGCTTAAATTTAAGTGGAAACAGAGAAAAATGAACATTTACTGTGGGGCCTATGTGCCAGATACAGAGCGACTTGTGTGTTTATCAGAGGCTGCGACCCCCCCCCCCTCCCCCACCGCCTGCTTTGGTAGGGTCTGTGAGCTAAAAATAAGTTTTACATTTCTAAATCATTGAAAAAAAAATCAGAAGAAGAATGCTCTTCTGCGACACATGAAAATTATATGAAATTCAAATTTCAGTGTCCGTATATAAAGTTTTATTGGAATACAGCCACGCCCATTCATTTACATGTTTTTCTATGGCTGCCTGGGAGCTCCAGCCGCCGCGCTGCGTCCTGGTGACAGGGACCATCTGGCCTGCAGAACCGAAAACACTTATTATCTGGCCCTTTGCTGAAACAGTTTGCTGACCTCCCACTGCCCCGAAGGCTCAGAGTAACTCTCTGAGGTTTGTTAGCATTAATAACCCATTTTAGAGGTGAATAAAGTGAGGCCTTGAGAAGCTACCTTATGTGGCCCCAGGACTACAGGGCAGTGGTTATTGAGTGACAGGAGCGTTACCCCCATTTTATAAATGGGGCGAGACCGAGGCCTGCAGGGGATAAAGTGTTTTGCTCAAGGTCATCCAAGGAGTGAAATAACGCCAGTGTGGGAACTAGAATCCCGCTCTTAGGGCTCGGGCCATTTTTCTTTTTTTGTTTTGTTTTTCTTTTCTTTTCTTTTCTTATTGCTTTTTGAAGTTTTTATTTATAGAGAGAGACAGAGCATGCGCAGGGGAGGGGCAGAGAGAGAGAGAGAGACGCGGAATCCGAAGCAGGCTCCAGGCTCCGAGCTGTCAGCACAGAGCCCGACGCAGGGCTCGAACCCACGGACTATGAGATCATGACCTGAGCCGCAGTCGGACCCTTAACCGACTGAGCCCCCCAGGCGCCCCAAGTTCACTTTTTTTTAAGAGAGAAAAAAAACAAGAAAGAATGGAGTCTGTTTGTAAAGGAGGGAGAACTACCCACCTAAGCCAGCCAAGGCACTTATGGGCCTGGTATGTGTGGCCCAGAGAGGGCAAGTGACTCGCCTGAGGTCACACAGCAAGGGAAGGGGCAGGTGGGAACTGAGACCCAGGGCAGCCCCGGAGCCCTTTCTACCTGACCTCATTTTTGCCCTAACCGCCAAAGAGGTTTCGGGAAGAAACACCCCCAGGAAGCCAGCGTGTCAGGCCGCGACGTGGTTCAGGCAGAAATGCTGTTATAGACACGTCATCTCGTTACCTCTGGATATGCTGCGACTGTAGAGGCGAACTCGTTGAGCACTCGCACATCAGGCCCCGCGTGGAGTGCTTTGCTCACATCACCTCATTTCCTCCCATAGCGGCCTCTGCTGGACCCCTAAGCTCGGCACACCGTAGGTGCTCAGCGAATGCCTTCCAGAACAGCCCCCACTATGAAGACCTCCTCAGCCCCAGGGCGCGGGCCCGAGGTCAGGGTGCAGGGAGGTCAAACTCACAGCTAGTTTCATGTGTGTCTGACTCCAGAGAAAATTCCAGTGAGGTGTCTCAGGTTGGGGACGTCCAGCCCCCCAGGGATCTGTGGAGGTGAGGGGTGGCCTCTGAGGAGCGCTCTTCCAAATGGAAGAACTCAAGAAGCAAGAGGAGGTCAAGGCGGACCCTGTTTTTCACACAAAGCGCACAAAAAATGACGACGCCATTTCCCCCTCACCAGGTTGGTTTTGGGGAGGTCCCACTACCGAATGAATAGTTTGCTTTGCAAAACCCAAGCCTCCAAGTCCCTCTGTTCTGGGGCCTGCATTGATATGCTAATATGAGAAGCCCAAGGGACCACCTCCTGGGTCTCTTTGCTCCTGGAGCATTTGTGGAGGCGCCTTTGTGCTCCTCTGTGTGTGCTCTGCGTGTGTGTGACAGAGAGAGACAGAGCGCGCTAGCCTAGAGCATGTACAGGCATCACTCGCTCTCTGCAGGAGTCCTGAGAACCTGGCTGTAGGTGATATGCCTGTAGGGGATCAAGGGATGGGAGAGAAACAGTTGTCTTTCAGAGACAGGCACGTCCTTTCAGTGGGAAAAATTTTCTTGTGGCATACCGGGACTATTTCACTTTCTATCTAGCCTTCTTTCCACCTGCTCACCTGGCTACCCGCCCTCCTGCTCACTCACCTGTCCATCCACACACCCCTCAACCGATGTGGTTGCCTATCTATACATCTACCTACTCAGCTAAGCACCTACCCTCCCAACCACCCATCCATCCACTCATCCACACCCAACCATCCATCCATCCATCCATCCATCCACCATCGATCTCCCACTCACCCATCCACCACCCGTCCATCACCCATCCATTCATCACCTATTTATCTGTCTATCTATATACCTATCCATCCAACCACCATCCACCTATCAATCCATCCATCCCTCCATCCACCCACCCACCCACCATCTTCATCCATCTACCTTTCCTTCATTCTATTCACCCACTCATCTGCCCATCCACTCATGCTCTTCTCTATCTACCCTTTTCTCCACTCATCGAGACCCCAACCCAATTTGCTTAGGACGCACCAGTGGTTTGCAAGATGACCACTGGCATGGCTTTTCCCATTTTATAAATGAGGAAACCACCCTCCAAGTGGACTGACAGAGAACTCAGAGTCTGAGTCCAGATGGAGTTGGGTTCACATTCTGGCTCTGCCATTGGCTGCCATTGCCATTGGCTCAGGGAAGTGGCTAATGCCTCTGAGCTTGCTTTGCTCTGTTAATATGGGCTAGTAACAGTGCCTACCCATCTCATACTTGGTGTAAGGAAGACATGTGGTGTCACCTGTAAAGTGCCATGCCTGAGGTCCAGCGTGGGGAATGTGCTCAGTCTGTACCTTCTCTTATTATTTGTTGAGCACGTACTGTGTCCCAAGGGACGCTTTTCATGTATTCTCTCATCTTTGTTACCTTAGGGCTGATATAAGTCTCCCCACTCTACAGATGAGGAGACCGAGTCTCTGAGAGATTAAGGGGAGGAGCAGAGCCCAGGACCCCAAACCAGGGTCATGAGTCTCCAAATTCCACTTTTCTTGTACTCCACTCCACTTGGATGCTGGTCCCTCCTCTGTGACAAGCATGTGGTGTGGTCTCAGACGGGTCCCTAAATCTCAGTTTCCCCATATGTACCATGAAGAGGTAGACTAAATGATTTCCAGGGCCTCGCTCTGCTTAGAGTGAGGGCGATTTCCATTCAGCACGAGTCTGTGGCACCTCATGTGGCTCTGACCCCACAGCAAGGAGGACGGTGCCCTCTGAGGCTCAGCTCTGGACTCTCCCCACATGCCCCCCACCCAGAACAATGGCTGACAGGAGAGGTTATAGAGACAGTTCATTACCATCATTGTCCCTCCCTACTCGGACAACCACAGGGAAACTGCTTAACCTCATGGAACCCAGTTTCCTAACCTATAACATGGGGATAAGGAGGGCTCTCACCTTATCAGGCTGCCCAGACGATGCTTGAAAACTGTTTGGAAAGGGTGTTGGAGGCAGAAGAAGGGGACTAAGCAAGAGCCGGGGGTTACCATCTCCCATGTGCAAGGTCGAATCATTAATTCCCTCAACATATATATACACCACTGTATGCTTGGCTCTGGGCTCAGCGCTAGGGATGCAGAGGTGGCCGAGATGAATAAGGAGCTTGGTTTCTGCTGGGAGGAAACAAAACAGCCAAGTCTGTAAGTAGATGAACACATTACTTGCAGCAGGAGATAAACTTGGGGAAGAACATAGAGCGGATTAATGGACATCTTGGGCGTGGGCAGCGTTAGAATGAGGATCAGGGAAGACCTCCATGAGGAGGTGTCATGTGAGCGGAGAACTAACTAAGCAGTAAGGAGATCCACCCTGTCAAGGCGGGTGTGTGTGTTCTTTCAGGAAGAAAGAACAGCGAGTGCAAAGGCCCTGTGGTGGGATTAGCCTGCTGGGGAACCGGAACTGGGTATCAAAGACTTGGCCAAGCTCCCATTCAGGGCCTCCTTGGGTGGCTTCCATCATATTTGGTCTGGTAACTACTTACCAGTGGCATCTTTTCTGCTACCTGGGAGACAGGCAGGCAGCCTGCTAACTCTTTCTTCTAATTCTTCCTTATTATAACGATCTGCATTTCAAAATTATGTCCCACCCTCCCAAGGCCCTGGGTACCAGGCATATTTCTCCAAATCCCAATAAATAAATACAGTAAATCCATGTGCTTTCAGGGATTTTTATGGGCTAGTCTGCTGGGTGAAATGGGCTGGTTGCCTCAGAGGGCCAAGCCGATGGAGCCGGGGAGGCAATTAGCTACTGAGTTATGGGGGCCACTTAATTACTGAGAGGTCTGGGTGCGCGCCTCATTGGGGTCCATATTTACATGACACCCAGCAGGCTCCGTGGGTATAGGCATCCCCTCGGAGGTGCAGACACAAAAGTGGGTCTTAAGGAGGGCGTGTGTAGAGGGACACCTAGAAGGGGGTGTGCTGAGAGCCGCGGCAGCCGTGCCTGCTGGGAGAGCCATCTCCATTGTTCCAGGAGGTTCCTGCAGCCCTCGTTCCAGGCCATGCTTCCACTTTGTGCCTCTGGTTTCAGGCTACCCTGTCATACCTATTTGTTCACAAGTCTGTCCTCCCAGCTGGTCTCATTCATTCACTCATTCATTCATTCATTCATTCAATTAACAAAGAGATCGGGGCACCCATTACACCAGGGTATGATACGAAGTTTTGGTGCTCTTGGCAAATCTTTGATGCAAAATACAGATTTGTTGTGGGAACGCAAGGGTGCTGTCTCAATGGCCTTGGCCGGCTCACCACTTAAGTGCCAGGCTGTACAGGTACAGAGCGTGTGTGTGTGTGTGTGTGTGTGTGTGTGTGTGTGTATGTGTGCATGCACACTCAGGCACACACCCAAACCGCAAGGCTCCCATGCTCCGGGTGGGTGCTAGATACTCAGGGTGTTCTGTGTCCCATGCAGTTTCCTGCCACCCTGGCCCGGAAGGCTGGGATGGCCCCCTCCCTGGTGTCTCCCCTTCTCCCCTCCACGCGCACTTCCCGAAAACTAACGACCCTCAAGCTGACCAGTGAAGGATGAACAGAGAGGTTCAGGAGATGGCTCGTGGGGGAAAGGGTCCCGGGGAGAGGAACATCACATCGCTTAGGAAGACCTGACTGTGATCCGTGTCAATATTGCAAGAAGGGTCGGGGCCCCCGGGGCTGAGACAGGGGTCTCATCTTGGAGAACTTCCAACGTCAGCCTGGGAATTAGGGTTTAATCCCTAGGGCCTTGGGGAGAGACCCCAGCTGGATACGGCAGGAGAGGGGCACAGTCTACGGGGATTTCAGAACAATCTCTTCGGAGACAGTGCGGAGGGAGCCAGACAGCGCAGAAAGGAGAGAATAAGGGCTGGTCCGAGCTGGGGACTTTGGAGACCCGCCCGGGGCGAGGGCTGCAGTTGGGATTCCTACACGGCTGCAGAGGTTGTACTTGGAGAGACGAAGATTCCATCAACCCCAAACCCGCGAGCCGCTAAGAGAGCCCAAGCACCTGGCTCCGAAGTCAATTAACCAGATTTTTAAAAATTGTAACTGCAGCAACCCCCTCCTTCCCCCTCCTTCCTTTTCTCTTAAAAATTTTTATTATATATGGTTTTTTTTCAGCAGCGCAAGCCTCTCAGATCCTTGATGAGCTGTATATTAAGCAGAGTGGCATCTGTGATATTGCGAAATGAAACAAAATACAAAATTTACAGCAGTAAATTCTTCTCTCTTCAGGGTGGTTAATTATCTTAATTACTTTTATTATCTTTTATCTTTTAAGATTCCAAATTGCTTATTTCTGCCTCTCCCGCCAAAGGCGACCACATATCTTTTATTGCTGAGTAAAGGCAGTCATATGTACATCTTTCTGGTGAAGTTTAAAGGAACTTTGATTTATACCTGACTTCTCCTCGTGATTTTAATTGTACTAACTAGTGAAAACAAAGTTCTGTGAAATCTCGACGGGCCGCAGGAAGTGCCCACATGCGCACGCTCGCTCCAAAGCGGACAAATGATTTTGTCTCTCTCTCTCTCTCTCTCTCTCTCTCTCTTTTTAATACCTCTTCTCTGAATTCTTTGTGCGATGTGGGGAAATCCATTTCTCTCCAGCAAATCTTAACTCCGGAGAAAAGAATTACAGGCCTTGTGGACTGTCACACTTTCCCCCCCGGAAAACGGGGAAAGGTGATTTGGTTTGAAATAAATCCATTCACGGTTAACATTTTAAAGCAGAGGGAAAAGGGGGGGAGGCGGAAATCGCCAGGCACCTAGGCGCGGGGATATTTCAGGCTGGTGGATTTCATGACAGCTCAGCCAGCGGAAGAGGGGGGAGCGGTGGGGGGGGGGGGGCGCGCCCAGCGAGTGACTCCGTGGCGACTCAGTTTTGGAATAGGTGGCTCGGAGGCCACAGTCCTGTTGTCGGAGCCTTGGGTCCAGACCTGTCCGGGAGTTGAGATTTAATGGAAGTTAGAAAGGCCATCGTCCCCAGAGGAGCCCTCTGGGGGAGGGGGAGATCGCTGTGGAATCAGGAGCCAAAGCTCCAGCCTGAGACCCAGGGAGACCTGCGTGGGAATCCCGCCTCTGCCAACTCTGAGCTGTGCGACTCGGGCGCACCACCTAGCCTCTCGGTGCCTCAGTTTCCTCATCTACACAAGGTGGATGATAGTGGGGTTGCTGTCAGGGCTCACTAAAAGGACGGCCTGTGTGCGATCAAAGGAGCTCCTCCCCCCTCTCCCCCCCCCCCCCCCCAGTGTGATGGGAGACCAAACGAAAGCTCAGAGAGGTCAGGTCTCCCGCCCAGGGTCACCCAGGGTTCTACAACACTCTCTGATGCTGCCTGGGGGCTGCTGTGCTGCCAGCTCAGTCTGGGAAGCTTCGAGCCTGCCTGGGAAGGTGTGTGAGAGAGAGAGCCCCAGATGGGGGAGGGCAGGGGCGGCTGGCTAGGTCCCCTTGCTCACTGGAGCGCGAGGGGGAACTGTCTGTGCGGTCCTTGCTCCTCGGTTGGAAGTGCCTGGGCAGGTGCAGGTGGCATCAGGGAGGGACATCAGTCTCTTAGTTCCAGCTACTACAACAACTATGCCACAGGCAGGCTGGGGTGGCTTCTAAACCACAGACGTTCATTTCTCCCGGTTCTGGAGGCTGAAAGCCCAAGCTCGAGGCGCCCGCCTGGCAGAGCTGTGCTGAGTGTCCTCTCCTTGGTTTGCAGACCGCTGACTGCTTGTCCTCAATGGCGCCGAGAGGGAGCAAGCCCTCTCCTGCTTCCCAAAGGACACTAGTCTCAGTCACGAGGCCGAATCCTAATTACTCCCTGAAGGTCCACCTCTTAATCCCAATTCCATATGGGAACCATAGGGTCCCCAACACACGAATTTGAATTGGGCGGGGACCCAAACATTCTATCCACAACAGCAGGTACCCCCTCCTGCCTCTGTCCACAGAGAGGAATGTCGAGTACCTGAGCATTTAGGGGGGGATTCTTTGAGTTTCAATGAGGCCAGAGGGATTGGGGTCCTGTGTCCCCAACGCAGCCCCCGGGGGCTGCCCAGCGATGACCGCCAACCCACCACCATCTCCTTCCCTCTGCCCACCACCCCTCTGCCTCTCTCAGGCTCTACCTCTTGGTGTCTGTGGCTCTTGGCGAGCTGACCCCAAACTTACCCCACAGTAGCACCCAAACTCCCGCATCTCATGTGCCCTTTGGGTCCCAGGGAAACCAGGACGGTTGGTCACCCTATATCCTGAGCATTTTTAAAAAATGTTTTTATTTATTTTTGAGAGAGAGAGAAAGAGAGCACAAGCAGGGGAGGGGCACAGAGAGGGAGACACAGCATCTGAAACAGGCTCCAGGCTCTGAGCTGTCAGCACAGAGCCCGACGCGGGGCTCGAACTCACGGACTTCGAGATCCGGGACTGTGGCCTTTGGGCGAGCTGCCACAGGAGACTAGGGAACAAGGAAAACAGGATTCGGGGCGGAGGAGGGGCTGGGACCCCCACTGTGCCTGAGAACTCTCGGGAGCCATCACTTGCCCTGTGCGGTTGTTCATGGGACCAGAACTGAGTTTTAAAGTTAATTTCATTTTAATGATTTAAATTGAAAAATTGATACTCTGTCCACTTATCAGAAAATGTTCAAGTGTGTGTGTGTGTGGAAGAACTTGGCCACACGAATCCACGTTTTCAAACGAACCAGGATGTACTGATGTAAGAGACACACGGAATGCCAAAGACAGCCTAAACTACCTGACTGCAAATATTTAACAGTTGCAGGTTGGAATGGTAATGTTTTTGATATGTTGCGTTAAAGAAAGGGTATTGTCGAAATTAACTTCTCAGTTTCTTGTTGCTTTTATATATGTTTTTTTTTAATGTTTATTTTTTATTTTATTTCTTGAGAGAGAGAGGGAGAAACAGAGCATGATCAAGGGAGGGGCAGAGAGAGAGGGAGACATAGAATCCGAAGCAGGCTCCAGGCTCTGAGCTGTCAGCACAGAGCCTGACGTGGGGTTCGAACCCATGAACTGTGAGATCATGACCTGAGCCATAGTCAGATGCCCAACCGACTGAGCCACCCAGGCGTCCCTCTTTTTGCTTTCGAAGATATGGCTTCTAGACAATTTTAAATGACGTATGTGGCTTGCATGATCTTCCTCTCGGACCGGGCCGCTCTAGGACTCAAGGACTGTCCCTGTCACCAAAGGAATATTCCACTGGCCTCATGGCACTGAGGTAGGAAGCCACCTTGTGTGTGGTTGCTTTTAACCTCTTGACTTGACCTTCCTCTTGCTGTAGGAAGGAGGAAACGTCCCATGCCACGCAATTCCGCCATTCCTAGAAGAGAAGGCTCAAGGAAAGCTGAGGCAGGGAGTGGCAGTTTCAAGGCCCCCCGCCCATATTGCTACTCCGTGGGGAACCAGGCCGCGGAGGGTGATGTGTGTCTGGATGGGGAGTCATTTTTAGACTTTGAGGCCTGAAGCCTGTGCCTCTGACTGTCGGTTGGCGGCTCACCCTCAAAGAGGTGGTTGGATAAAAGCCCCAGTAGAGAGAGAGCCTTGCCTCTCGGCCGCGCAGGCTGGTTCGTCTTTGCTAGAACTGTGGTAGTACCCTGGGGAAGCGGAGGGGGCTGGTGTAGCGCCCAGACGGATCCCCTCGGCCAGGCAAGAAGCTGACGACGGCTAGGTCAACAAATATGCTCTGGGAGTCTGTCGTGTGCCGAGAGCTGCGCCCGGCACCCCGGGAAGGCAGGGGCTCTGGCGTCCCCTATTGCACAGATAGCGTGTCTGTGCAGATGCTGTAGACACCCGTGCTGCTGAAGCAACGCTCTGCTGGTTCGTCGTGTGCGTTGTCTCACGTGCCCATCACACGGATTCCACGAGGCGAGGCTTTCTGCGCGCCCCGCCCCCCCCCCCCCCCCCCCCCCAGAAGAGGAGTCTGCGGTCAGAGAGGTGGGAAGCCTCGCCCACGGTGTGTGGGCGTGGCTTGCGTGGCTCCACGCTCCCAGAAGCCCCTTCTCCAGGCCGCCTCCCGAATGTTCTCAGACCCCTGCCCTCTTGACCCCACCTCCTTCCGGGACTCTCTCCGCACCCAGCCCCTCCTTCACAGCGCTCTCGGAAACCACCGTCCCCGCTTTTAACCCGAACCCTCGGTGAACCGACGTCTATTTCCAGCCTGTGCCACCTCTTGGGATAATGAGTCTCATATGCTGACTTCCCACTGTGGAAAGCACTACAGCACTTTAAGTTTTCCTAAAATACCTTTGAGTGTCCCTGGGAAACGGAGGGGACGGGAGAGGAGAGGCTTATATGGCTTCTCGCCCACCACGGAGCCTCTGTCTCTCCGGGGGGCTGGCCTTGCAATGGAGCCGTTTAGACCGGAGTCTGCGCCCTCCCCCCGGGGCCCGTGCGTGGGGCTGTGGGCAAGGGTGGAGAGGAGAGGGAAGCTTCTCTGCCCGCCTCAGCTTGGGCATGCTGTTGTTTTCAGGGTACGCGTGGGGTCACAGAGAGACGGACGGGAGCCCTCCTGCAGTCCGTGAGTTGTAAGATGTCTAGACTGCCGGCCGAAGTCCGCATGGTGGTCCAGATACCCCTCTGTCCTTACTCTACTCTGGCACCTCACCCTTTACCAACCAGACTTACTCCTGCCCCAGGGCCTTTGCACTGACTCCTGCCCCTGCCTGAGACCCTCTTCCTCTCCGCGTCTGCCCGTAAACCTCCCTTCCTCCTTCTCGCTGTTCCTCCAATGTCACGTTCTCAACGAGACACCCCCGGACCAACCTAGTGAAGGTCATAACCCCTTCCCCCTGCATCTTCCCTACTATGTCCTGCTTTTCTTTTCCTGTAGCGTTTCTCACCTTTTCTCACACGCTGTACTTTACCTATTTACGATCATTTTGCCCAGCTCCTCCAAAGCGGGGAGCTTTATCTGTCTGGTTCCCTGCTGTGTCCTCAGCACCCATAACACTGCCTGCTGCACACCCAGTACCCCGGAGACATCGTCTTTACTCGATGCGAGCGTCCCCTAAGTGGTGCCTGCAGGTTGGTGAATGTGGTCAAGTGCACTCAGTATCAAACCGACTTCTTTCAGAAAGGTGTTGTATCAGGCAGGGGCATTTCACACTCGCACCCAGGGAATGCTTACTGGGGCGAGGCGGTCCAGACCCAGCCACCCATTTCACAGGTCAAGAAACTGAGGATCTTGGCCTCTGAGTCTTGACACAGCTCTCTGACTTCCTGAGAGTTCCCTGCCTGCCCTCCATACCCTCCCTGCCTCTCTGTCCCAGACTCCCGCATTCAAAAGGGGCACATCATGTTGGTGGCCAAGGTCTGTAGGACAGGAAGGAACCTCCCAGAGCACGTGGGAAAGACCTGAAAAATGTGGGAAGGAGACCCTTGGGTTCAAGTATGGCTTCTTGGATTAGTCTGTGCCCAGATTCAGAGGTCACGATAGACATTTAATTCTCAATTCGTAATTGTTTTTTACATCCAGAACGAAAAGGCCTTTGATCTTTAAAAAAAGGTCTAATTTCAGCGCAAGTGACCATGACTTTGCTGGCCATTTGTTATGTGCTGACGTCTATACTGAGGCTGGCACTGAGGACCTTACACCTTGACTTTGTTCTAATTTCCCCACGACAGCCTCACAAGGCGTGATTGGACCCATTTTACAGAGGGGGAAATAGAGACTCAGAGGAGATTTACCCAAAGTCGTAGGGCTGGTGAATGGAGAGGCAGGAATTCAGCCCAGCCTGCCATATTCTGGGCTGACCTCTTCACCTCTATACGGAAAGGGGTTAAATGGGGGAGGGCAAAAAATAAAAAAATCCTAACTCTTAGACAGAAGACTAGACCATGTAGAAATCCACTCCCTGTAAAACAAAACAGATGAAATGCCTAAATTAATTTACGTCTCCATCCATGTAACCAGGGTTTGTTTGCTTGTTTGTTTGTTTCATTGTTGTATTGTTTATTTGGAGTCCTTGCTTGGTGCCTTTAAAAAATTTTTTACATCATATTTGCTGTGTAATTTTGTGTCTCCTTCCAATAACGATTATGTTACAATTATGTCTCCATGTTGTTACTCATTTTTGGAAACATTTCAATGGCTGCGTAATATTCTTGCCTGTAGAGAAGTCATAATTCATTTTTCATTTCCCCTCCGGTAGAGGCTTAGGTCACTGCCCACCTGGGGGGGGGGGGGCGGGGAGGCTCGTATAGAATATGCTAGAGGGAGCCTGGTTCTTTTCGGTTTCTCAGACGTGCCGTCAGGACGCGGCCCCACACTGCTTCCACGATGCCCCGTCCTCGTCCTCCGTTCCCGTCAGGAACGCAGGAGGGGCCCCTCTCCCCACATCTTGCTCTCCATGAACAAGTTCCCTTACCACCCCCCCCCCCCACCAGAAATTGTTCTTTTTTTAAAATTAGGTGAAAATGTTAATTGCTTTCATTTCTTTTCTCTCCGATTCCCGATGAGGCTGAGCCCTTCCCGTATGTTTGTTAGCCATGGACACCACCACTTTGGTAAAGACTCTGTTTGTGGGCGGAATCGTCTTCGCGTGAAAAGAGAATTTGAAAAACAGGCCCAAGCAAGACACAAACACGTGGAGATGAGAAATCCGGCGTTGGAGGCTGAGAGGATGCTCTGAAGGCTGAATCCTCGACCCGAAAGGTACTGATACTCCGTTGTGGACCCCGGGTCTAGGGTGGGGGGCTGGAACGAGGAAACTGTGGGCAGGGGTCCCCCCATGGAGATGGCCCGTAAGTTGAGGCCAAGGGGATGACTCGACGAGGGGTTCAAGCCACTCACTGTCCAGAATCCAGCCTCCTCCCCGTTCCAGGTATAGACACAGGCCATGATACGCCACTGGGCTTTGGGTTGGGCCGGGCTTGCCTGGGGTGCTGAGGGAACACAGGGAACCTGATCCAGCCTAGGAGTTAGAGGTGGGGGGAGGCCGCCAGCTGGGGAAGAACCTTCTCGTCCTTCCCCACCAGGACAAACACCACTTTCCTGTCCCTCAAACACATCCAGCAGTCCCCCCCTTGTAGAACCTTTGCATACGCTGTTCCCTCTGCTTGGAATGCTTTTCCCTGGATCTGCACAGGACCACCTTTTCCTCACAGTGGACATGTTGGCCCAGATGCCACCACCTCAAGGAGGCCACCCCTGATTGCTCCTCAGGTTTTCCCGTCTGAGACCCTGTTTTCGTCCCTTCCTGTCTCTCAGCTGCGTCGGAAATGTCCATGAATGCTAGGCTGTGATTCTCCACCCCCGGGCTGCAGGAAGGCTTTCAAAAAGTACTGATGCCCGGACTCTGCCCCAGACTAATTAAATCAGGACCTCTGAGGGGTCGGTGGGGGCCTGGGTTTGTTTTAAAAGCTCCCCGGGGGATTCTAATGTGCAGCCAGGGTTGGAACCGTGGCTGGAGGAGGTCACTCATTTATGGCACATTTATGGCCCGTTCCGCCACCCCCCCCCCCCCAGCGACAGCTTCACGAACGGCAGAAACTGTGCGCGGTGCCCATACAGCCCTGCCCTCGGACACTAGCACCTCCGACATGCTTAGTTTGTTTCGGGGGGAATGATTTTTTTTTAAAGGAGGTCCCGACTTGTACAACTCAGCCACCAAAGAGTCAAACGCCCCCATTTTCCAGATGAGGCATCTGAAAGCTGGAGGCAGGACCTCCAACGTGGCCTCCCCTCCCCAGCTTGGATTGGAGAAGAGTCTTAAGTCGACAGGGGGGCAGGGAGGGGACCATCCATTTGTCCGTTCCAAGACTGACAATGAAGATTTGAAAAAAAAAAAAAAAATGGAAGAGGAATGAGCGGCTTATGCGTCTATCAAAGAACC
Source organism: Panthera pardus (assembly GCF_024362965.1). Taxonomy (NCBI): domain Eukaryota; kingdom Metazoa; phylum Chordata; class Mammalia; order Carnivora; family Felidae; genus Panthera; species Panthera pardus. The sequence goes on from NW_026526710.1 coordinate 19,272,244, forward strand.
AGGTATCTTTGGGGCGCCTGGGTGGCGCAGTCGGTTAAGCGTCCGACTTCAGCCAGGTCACGATCTCGCGGTCCGTGAGTTCGAGCCCCGCGTCGGGCTCTGGGCTGATGGCTCGGAGCCTGGAGCCTGTTTCCGATTCTGTGTCTCCCTCTCTCTCTGCCCCTCCCCCGTTCATGCTCTGTCTCTCTCTGTCCCAAAAATAAATAAAAAACGTTGAAAAAACAAAAAAAAAAAAAAAAAAAAAAAAAGAACCGGGTATCTTTAAGGCAGTGGATGTCGGGGGGGAACAAAAATAAGGCACCTCAATTCTGTGCCCGCTCCTGGGCTTGTCTGTATTCTTGTGGCGGCCCGGCCCGCATAAACATTCCACACCCAGCCCTTGCAGACACTTTTTAATAGAATCGCTTAAAACAATTAATTACCAGAGTTTTCATTCAAGCTGCAGCACGAAAGATACGCCAGCAATAAAAGGCATTTATCCGCGGGTTTCTCGAGGCCTGTTTGTTATTAAGATGTAAATTAAATCATCACAGATGTTCCATTTTTTAATCTAGGCCTGGGAAGATCAGGGCCAAGCGTGGCCTAAATGGGTTTATTTCATTACCCGCACATTCATTAGAAACCCACTGTCTTATTGGATATCATTTTTCTTGGGTGCCTTTTTTCCCCCTCTTCTTAAACAAATTATCAGGATAATTTGTTCGTTTCCCTTTTCTATTTGCTGCGAGCGCTCGCCAGCCCTGGGGTGGGGTCCGCGGGCCGCTGGGCGAGGGGCTCTGTTTGGGGTCCTCTGGGGGGTGGTTTGCCCTCCTGGAGGTGGGAGAGACTCGGCGTCTTCTCCAGGCGTGGAGTCTGCAGGGGGCGGGGCGGGGGAGGAAGCGTCTGGAAATTTCCAGAAAACAATTCTTCCCCCAGTAGTGTTACATAGAGGGGCGGGGTTGAAATCCTTGGCGAGCTCATAACGAGTTTAATTTCTGAGTGGGAAGGCACCGTCACGTGATTAATAACCTCCTCCCTGGGGCGGAACCCCCACGGTCCACGCCGGTCACCATCGGAAGTCACCCTGCAGCCTCTTGGCTTATTTTCTGCCCTCGTGTCTGGGCTGTGAGCTCCATGAAGGACGGGACTGCAGCGGTCTTGTTCGCCACCATCCAGTCGAAGCCTGGCACATAGTAGGTGCTCAACTAATGCATAGATGCATAACAGTCAAAATGTCGGGGCGCCTGGGTGGCTCAGTCGGTTGGGCGTCCGACTTCGGCTCGGGTCACGATCTCGCGGTCCGTGAGTTCGAGCCCCGCGTCGGGCTCTGTGCTGACGGCTCAGAGCCTGGAGCCTGCTTCCGATTCTGTGTCTCCCTCTCTCTCTGCCCCTCCCCCGTTCATGCTCTGTCTCTCTCTGTCTCAAAAATAAATAAAAAACGTTAAAAAAAAATTTAAAAAAAAAATGCCTGGTGCGGTGCCCCACACGTACAATCTCATTTAATTGCCTCCCCTCCCTCCCCCGGCCCCGCCCCGGGCAACAGCTTAGAAAGGCAATGCCATCGTCGTCTTCATTTTAGCCACGAAGTCACCATGCTGTTGCCCAGGGTCATGAGCGGCAAGCGGAGGGTTTAGGATTCGCATCCACGTCTGGCTGGCTCCACATCCCTGTGGCGTAACTCGACCGTTGGGCAGGTGGGCCTGGGGCGTTGAGTCCAAAGCTCACTAGGCTGTCTGACCCGTCTTTGTTCAGTGCCAAGCGATCTGCCAGGCCTACAGAAGCGCTCGCTCGGCACAGCCCCGGAGGGTCCTCGGAAGAGCCGACACATCCCCGCTGACGTCGCTTTGTCACCATCCAAGGCCTCTGCTTTGTAGACGTGGCCGCTGACTGCAGCCACAGAAGGCCCCTGAAGGTTGACGCAGGATCTGCCACATAATTTGCAGGACCAAGTGCACGGTGGCAACGTGGGGACCCTCGTTCAATCATCATATGAACTTCAAGAGCATTAAACCAAGCGCAGGGCCCTCGGCTCCCCAGGGACAGCGGGGGGGGGGGGCCCACTGGGACTCGCGGCTCACCTTCCCAGTTCTTTCCACCGCGGATGCAAAAGCAGGACGGCCGCGCTTGTAGGCTGCCTGCACTCGGCCTCAGCCACCCACCTGCCTTCCCGCTTTCCTCCAACTTAATCCTGAGTTTCCAGCCGAACGAACCCATTCCAGCTGTGCGTAACACTTCTAAACAGGAGAGGATCAACCCATCGAATCCTGTCGTGCTCTGGGATGATTTCCTTGTAGTTCTCCGACCGCTAAATGAAGCGGATGTCCCTGTTCCCACAGCGTCGGGCAGGCAACAGAGGGGTGGGGTGATTTGCCTGCGGTCACACAGCCGGTAGGTTTTGATCCGGCCCTGTGTCACCGGTGGCTGTCAGACTTACTTCTCTTTAAAAGTGATCTTTTGCAGAGACCGACTCCTCCAACAGAATAGAAACACAAGGGGCGCCTGGGTGGCTCAGTCGGTTAAGCCTTCGACTTCAGCTCAGGTCACGATCTCACAGTATGTGAGTTCGAGCCCCGCGTCGGGCTCTGGGCTGATGGCTCAGAGCCTGGAGCCTGCTTCCGATTCTGTGTCTCCCTCTCTCTCTGCCCCTCCCCGGTTCATGCTCTGTCTCTCTCTGTCTCAAAAACAAATAAACGTTAAAAAAAAAAAAATTAAAAAAAAAAAAAAGAAAAGAAACGCGAGCGATCCATCTGATATGGGAATGGGGATCTGAGCCTTCCCCTCGACCCCAGCCGTGTCAAGTTCAGACAGTAAGAAGCCTACGAACTTGCATCTACGGTGCACCTGGCCACCTCTGCCCAGAAGCCAGGAAGCATTTGCTGGATCTGTTTAGCCACAGATGGCACCCTCTGGGGGCAGGGGCTACAGCCAAGGGCCGGGCTCACGCCAACCTTGACCTTACCCAGCGAACTTGGAATGTCTGAGCCCATCAGAGCAGGAGGGTCATAGAGAGCGCGGCCACGGGGACTCCGAGAGGGGAAGGGACCCTACCGGGCTGCGGAGAGAAGACCATCCCTCAGAGGCACCGGCCCAGATACCCCCTCCCGTTCCACATCGCACTCTGCACGGGCACAGCGGCCACCTGCTGTGAAATGATCATTTTCTGCTTCCTGCCTGTGCACGGTCTCATGTTTTCATCAAGTTCTGAAGAAGAAGAATGGGAAAATATCGTGGCTTTTATCCCCCCCCGCGTGCTGGAGAAATTGCCTTTTTATGAAAGTCCGTGTGGCTTCCTGAGTATTTCACGGACTCTCAGGGCTGGGGGACCCCGTCGACATCTAGCCCCACTTCCCAAACCTCCCTGCCTGCAGAGAGTACGGGGAAACCAGGTGGGGGTTTCGGGAGCACGCGGGGGGCAGGTGGAAGAGATGAGAAGGGGGAGGAACCGTCAGACAAGGTAGTTGAAGCCACCCTCATGACTTCAGCTCCCACACGGCTGGAGGACGGACGTGGTGCCACTACCCGCGGGACCCGGAGGACGTCTGGCGTCACGCAGAAAGCCACAGGCTCTGTGGACACACGGGACCGCGTTTCCAATCCGATCTGCGCAGGCTGAGCGACCTGGGCAGGCGCCAGAACCTCTCTGAGCCTGTTTCGTCATCCGTGAAATGTTATGGTGATCCCCACCGTGTAGGGGTGTGACGAGGATTAAATGAGAGGCTGTTTATAAAGCTGCCAGCACGGAGCCTGGCACACAGCATGTTTTCGGTGCAGGAGAATTTGCCACCAACCCACCCGCTTTCCCTTTAAGTCATTTTAGGACAAAAAAAAAAAAAAGTAAATCTCATGAGATTAACATCTCCTTTTTATCCAAACTCCCCTTCCTCCCCCAGTTGGGTAAATGCTGAATGTATAAATAGTTTAAAAAAAAAAAAAAAAGGCTTGGACACATTCCCGCATAATTGCACCATGGAGTTATTAAAGGTAAGACACCTGCTGTAAGACGCTTCACCGGCTTCTGTTCGCACGTCCCCGGGCTTTGGGGGCTGGTTCATTTCTGGCTGGTCCCAGGAGAGGCAGGCTTCCGGTGAGGGGGCTGCCCGGCCAAGGCTTTGATCGTCATGGAGTTCGTGGAAGGACTAATATGCTCACTCGTTGAATTCTTCTGGTTTCTCTTCAAAATCGAGTTCCTCATCACGAATGGGTAGCCATGACCTTCGAGAACGAAGTATATACACAGACACACGTATACACCTGCGCATATGCACACGCATATGCATCCACATACTGTACAACACGTATATGGCAACGTGTATTTTAGACCTTCGACACTTGGCTACAGGCTGGTTATCTCCGTCACTGTTTTCTAACTCTGTAGCTCCGGGTTTCCCACAAAGCACACAGTGAGGATTGTTCAGCGGCTAAAAGCAAATGAACAAGAGTGATAAGGGATGGAATTTTTTTTTTTTTTTTTTTTTTTTAGAACTGTCTTCACAGAAGTGATGTCGTTAGAAAACACTGCTGTGAATTTTGCTCTTTGGAGGACACTGTTCATGAATTCACTCCTTGGTCTGTAAATAAAAGTCCCATTCGTGAAGTTTCCGAGATCAGAGGAAGAATGTATTTGGTCAATGTTACGGAAATTTTTCTTCAAGGATTTTGCAGCTTGGTTTTTTGTTTTTTTTTTTAAATCATTCACTTTAGGGGCGCCTGGGTGGCTCAGTCGGTTGAGTGGCCGACTTTGGCTCAGGTCATGATCTCACGGTCCGTGAGTTCGAGCCCCGCGTCGGGGCCCTGTGCTGACAGCGCAGAGCCTGAAGCCTGTTTCAGATTCTGTGTCTCCCTCTCTCTGACCCTCCCCCGTTCATGCTCTGTCTCTCTCTGTCTCAAAAATAAATAAACGTTAAAAAAAATTTAAAAAATATAAATAAATCATTCACTTTATTTGATGTTTGCCCAGACCTCTAGAAAATTCCAAGAAAGATTTTACTTCCAGTGTCAGAACGTTCTTATCTGTTTATATATATATATATATATATTTTTTTCTTTTGTATTACCATAGTCCTATGACATTATTCTTCTTATTTTTCTAAACAAGTTTCTGAAATCACTTTTCCCCAGAAGTAATGGGAGTGGAAATAGTATCTGCAAAGGCCGAAGAAGAGAAGTCAATCCCTCTTTGTAATGTTCGGCATGGCCGGTGTTTATGTAGTTCTCGTTATGCATCCCGCCTCGCACGATAAATGACAAGATTTGTGACATAGGGGCTTTACGTCAAAGTGCCTTTCTTTGAGATCAGTGGGGACATGATATGCCTTTGAAACAATTTGAAGTTGGTACGTAGCAAACGCAAACAAGGCTAATCTCTGGGAAGCTGGGGATCTGCCTTCACTCTAAGGGCGAAGCGTCTTTCGGCTTCAATCAGGGCAATGGAATGGGGCCAGGGGATGTGGATGGGCTGGGGCGGGGGGCGCGTCCTGGGCCAGTGGTGGAGGGCAGGGACCCAGCCGACTCCCAGGAAGGTGGAGACGCAGGTACACTCTGCTGCTGGTACACTGCTTTAGCTCCTCTCTGGGGCTGCCAGGGAGCTCAGGGTGGATTTATGGCCACATTCCAAGTTCCATTCTGCAGGGGAGGGGACAGACTCCCCAGGACCTGACGCCTCCCCTTGTGGCTTGGGGGTCGCATTTCCCCTGGATCTGACAACAGGCAGCGAGGGTGGCCAGGGAGAGGCTTGAGTGTCTCCCAGACCCTCGCAGGGCTGTGGAGACACCTGCTCTCTCTCTCTCCTCTCCTTTCTCCGTTTCCTCTTTTCTTTTCCATTTGTTCTTCTTCCCTGAATCATTTGTCCATCCTCGTTCCTTTCCTCCTCCTTTTTCTTTCCTTCTCTCCTCCCTCCCCATGCTTTCCTTCCTTCCGCTTCCTCTCTTCCCTGGCCTATGTCGCCCATTATCTTACCCTTGCTTATCATGTCTCTGTCCCTGCCTTTCCTTCCACTTCCCTTGTTCCTTCCGGGTCTCCTTCCTCATGCCTCTCACCTTCTCTGGTGCATCTGCTTCTCCTTTCTTTTCTCTTTCCTTCTAGGCTCCGCTCTGCCTGCTCGTCCCTCCCATGTCCATCTCTCTGTGTGTTGCACACGCACAGACACGCGCTTCCTTGAGAACATGGCAGGGCGGCCGAGGATTCGGGAACCAGACGTTTGGTGACTTTGGTATGTCCTTACCAACCTGACAGATCAAAAAAAAAAAAAAAAAAAAAAAGAAAGAAAAAAAGACGGGGGGGAATAAAAAAATACAAAACAAAAACTCAGCCAAGCCTTGCGAGCACTGTGATGCCGAACGCCCTGTGTTTGACACGGGCGCGAGGCACTATGAGGCTTTTCTATCGATCAGCTCGGAGGGGAATTACCTCCTCTCCCAGACCTGTCAGCCTTCCAGACGTTCTGAAGACAATAGGAGACTGGGAACGAAAACACCTCACCGGGCTGCCTGATGTCCCGCGCTAAGCAAAGGGACACATCCGGTTGGAGTTTCCGGGGGCCCAGGCTGCTGGGTGGCTAAAGGGCACACGTTCTGGAGATTTCAGGAGATGGGAGAGGCTGTCGTGCTGCGGGGCGGCTAGGATGCAAAGGTGAGGGGCGCCTGCTGGGCTGTGAGGGAGGCTGGAGACGCTGACGGCCAGCGCGGGGCTGGGTGAGCAAGCTCCCTCCTCCCACTGCTCCTGCCTCCTGCAGGGCTGGCCACTCTCCCTGCATCGGAGTGGGGCCACCCGGCCGCCCCAGGGACTCCGCAGGTGTGACAGACAGGCCTGGCTGTGCCATCTGGGCCCCTTGCCAATTGTACCCATTCACTCCTTCGTGTATGCAGCAAGCCTTTATCAAGCGCCTGTGGTATACAAGGCAGCGGGCAGATAGCAGTGAACAATGGCAGGCGCCTGGCACCCAGGGACCTTGGGATGGCGGACGGTTTCAAGAGGCGCCTGAAGGGTTGTAGCGAATAGATCTGGGCATGCCCTCAGCCCCGAGCCGGCAACTCCTCTCTCAGGCGAGCCGTGAGCATTCCCGGGGCTGTATGTTTGGCACATACTTGCGGCAGCCGGGAGGCCCGCCCGCTGGCCATCGGTAGGAGAGTGGGTGCACAGACGACGGGCTGCGCCCACGGCGGGGTCCCCTACGGTGGTGCAGCGTGCCGTCTACGGCCACACACGGGGGCACAGATAAGTCTCACAAACGCGGTGCTGACCGAACGAAGCAGGACATACGGGAAGCCACGCGCTCTCGTTCCAGTTGATAAAAATCAAGAAGAGGCAAAACGAACGTGCGGGGTCCAGGGCAGGGTAAGGGTTGACTTTCGGGGCTGTATGGAGTGGAATGAGGTGCGACGGGGGCGTTTCTGGGTTTCTAGGCTGTGGGTTCTCATCTCTTCGTCTGGGTGCCTGGTACAGGGCCGGGTTGACTTCGAGAACGTCCTTTGAGCCATGCGTCACCGTGCACATTAGGATGTGTGCCTTTTCGTATTTCTTGTTTTTATGTATTTATTTACATTTATTTTTGAGAGACACAGACAGAGCACAAGCTGGGGGAGAGGCAGAGAGAGAGGGAGACACAGAATCTGAAGCAGGCTCCAGGCTCTGGGCTGTCAGCACCGAGCCCGACGCGGGGCTCGAACTCCTAAACTGTGAGATCATGACCTGAGCTAGAGTTGGACACTTAACTGAGCCACCCAGGCACCCCTATTTTTTATTTTGAGAGAGCGAGAGAGAGAGAACGGGGGGGAAGGGCAGCGGAAAGAGAGAAAGACTCTCGAGCAGGCTCCACAGTCAATGCACAGCCCCACATGGGGCTCCATCCCAGGACCCTGGGTTCGTGAGCAGAGCCAATATCAAGAGTCCGGAGCTCAACGGCCTCAGCCCCCCCGGGCGCCCCAGGGTGCGTGCCTTTTGAATACATTTGGATGTTGTGCTGTCATTTACATATTTTACTAAGGACAAAAACAATCATGAAGAGCATCCAGCAGCACGGTGAACTGAGCTGGTGTAGATGCGCCTCTCTTCCTGTACAAACACATAGATTTCTGGATCCATTGTAATAATAAAATGATAGACACGATGATAAAAATGCTCATAGCACGAGCAAAGAAGAAAGCACACCAGAAAGGAGAAACAAAGACGGAGGTCGAAGCTAGAACCACATGACTAGCTGGTGTGATGGCAGCCTGCCAGGGGCAGAGAAGGGACAGATCCCGGAGCTGGGGTCTGGGGTCCTAACACCACAGGGGACCAGAGATACAACAAGGTAGAAGGCTCTGAAAAAGCCCACTCACCTCCCCCTGTACCCCAATCTTGGAGAAGGGCTCCTGGGTCACACAGACTCGAACACATCCACCCTCCTCCCAGCCCGGGTAGGGAGGGACCTGGCGGTACGGGACATTAGGTAGGGGTGGCAAAGGGACAGAAAGGGAAAAGAAAATTTCCCCCAAAGAACTTGAGACCTCAGCCTGCCTCATGCATGCGTGTGGGGTACAGATGTCCATTCTCTGTGTAGCGTGAGGACCGCACGTGAAATTCAGTTGAAATCGCTGGGACCGCAGGAATTAGGAAGGCAGAAAGTGCTCGTTGTGGATCATACGGTAACTCAGGGAGCACTCGGATTCCCCAGAGCAAATCAGCTCCATTGCTGAGCAGCTCGCAACAAAAGTTACAGAGGAGCAGAGGAAACAAATCACCTCGGGAGAGAACCGGCAGTCAGAGCAATTAATAAAAAATTAGTAGCTGGAGAAGGCAAACATATAGAGCAATCTGAAAGGGAGAAAAAAATAGCATGATCTAAAGCGATTACAAACACAAGAGATGTACGAGGAAACATAATGAAAAAGAAGATGTCGTAAAGGCAGACTTGGAAAAGAACCAAAGGCTATTTGCTCAAAATCTATACTATTCTAAATATATTGTCTATGAATCTTCTCTATCATTTACTTATGACTGCAGTTAAAAATTCAGTGGGTAAAACCAACCGCAGATTTTAATTTTTTTTTTTTTAACGTTTGTTTATTTTTGAGACAGAGAGAGACAGAGCATGAACGGGGGAGGGTCAGAGAGAGGGAGACACAGAATCTGAAACAGGCTCCAGGCTCTGAGCTGTCAGCATAGAGCCCCACGCGGGGCTTGAACTCATGGACCGCGAGATCATGACCTGAGCCGAAGTCGGCTGCTTAACCGACTGAGCCACCCAGGCGCCCCCCAACCACAGATTTTAAGGGGCCAGGGAGAAGTAGTGAATAGGACGATATGATGTAGCCAACCGTCCTTGAGGCAATGGAGAGAAATGAAACGATGAGACAGAGGGAGAGTAACGGGGAGGAATTCAGAAAAGAGCCAGTGAATTTAACATAAGGGTGACAGAGCCTCCAAAGTGTGAGAAACGACAAGGGGGGTGGGGAGAGCAAAAGTCCAGGAGGCGAAAGCAGAAAGGTAAAAGGCTGTGTTTTCAGACTGAAGAATCACGCAGAGCATCCCCACTCAGCAAATACGCATAAATGCGTGACTGACTGGCTTTACTTGGACCCACCACAGTGAGATTACATCACCCTCAAGTCAGGGAGAGAAAGCCACCAGACAGAAAAGACACGTGACCTTCAAAGCAGCAAGAATCAGACTGACAGCAGACTTCTCTTCAGCACTGCTGGACCCCAGGAGACCGTAAATAACACTTTACAAGTGCCCGGAAAAGAATAACTGCCGGGCTGACATTTTCTATTTTTTTCTATCTTCTATTTTCCTTCACACTAAACGATTGTTGGAGACTAGGGTCTAAAGATAGACACGTTCAAAGAAAAAGGGAGAGAGCTTACTTCTCAGAGACACTCACTGTGTTATCAAAGAATGGGAGAATTTGGGATGTCGGGAAGGGCTCAGCTTGGAATTCTGCCTCTCCCCCCGTCTCTCTGTCCCTCCCCCCATCTCTCTGTCTCTCAAAATAAATAAACTTCAAAAAAATTTTCTAAAGAAAAAAGCACACAATAGAACGTGAACAAGAAGAAACAGAAACAGGTCAAAATATATTGGAAATCGCCATAAATGCACCTTTAGTCAAATCATGTGTTAAAATAGATTCTTGGTTTGAACTAAGGCAAATTAAAAAAAACCAATCTACTCTTTATAAATGACTCACCTAAGGCAAAAGGAAATGAATCGTTGTAAGTAAAAGTTGTAAAAAGATAAACTAGATAAATGGTAACCTAAAAAAAAACCCTGTGTTGGTAGCAATATTAATATCAGAGAAAACTAATGTTGTTTCTTTCCTTTTCTCTCAGCGATGAAGAGAATCATTACAACAACTTAGGAGGCAAGAAGAACCAGCAAGATAACTATTTTGAGTTTACACGTCCTTTATAACAAACTCTGAAAACGGAGTTTAAGAAATTGACTAACAACAATAGACAAACCCATAATCATAATGAGAAATGGTCAGCATGGGTCTTGGAAATGGATAGATCGAGAAGACAGAAAGTTAATAAGGACCTAGGGGATTCGAACAACAAAATCGGTGAGTTTGATGTTTATAATCACATGCCCTGAAAAGATTAGAGAATACAAAATACTTTCAGCCACACATGGAATAGGTACCATGTGCCAGCCTGCAAGGCAGGTCTCAGTATATGTCAAAGAGTCTGCATCTTGTTCTTAGACCATAATGGAAAAAAGAAAAAGAAAAAGGAGGAAGTTAGCCACCTTTCTCCTCGCCATATGTTTAGAATTAAAACGCTTCTAAAAGAAGGCATAGTAATGGAGTTTAGAAGATAGTTAGTCCTGAATGACAACAAAAATATACAGCAAAAATTATGCAAAGCAGCTATTCCTGTGCTCCTAATACAGTCGTCACAATGGAAGGGAAACTGAGAAGCAATGAATAAAGTATTTGACTCGGGAAGTTAGAAAAAAGAATGGCGGAGTTAACCCTTCATTGTCTTCCTATTGCAATGAGTAAAATTTAAACTTCTACCTTGGCCTGTGAGTTTGGTATGGTCCAGCCTTCTCAACCACATCACCTCTCACTGTCCCCGGCAGGTGCACACCCACACCTACACAAACACACACACACACTCCAGCCACACTAGCTTCCTTCTGGCTTCGTTCACACACCAAACACGGCCCTGCCTCAGGACTTTTGCACCTGCTACTGCACCAGCAGGAACTCCTCTCTCAACCACCACACACACATCTTTTCCGGTGGCTGACCCTTGTCATTCATCCAGCCTCAGAGAAGTCTTCCTGGACCCCCTACTTCAGGTCTTTGTTTCCACCATAACACTATCACCCGTACCACTGTGCTTGGTTGTTTCTTTCCTTTTCTCTCTGTTAGAGCCTCGGCTCCATCAGAACAACACCTTGAGTGTTGCTCACGGCTGTATTCCCGGTGCCTGGGAACACAGGTGACCAATGTCCTGGTTTTCCTGAGAATGTTCAGATTTTAGCACTGAAAGTCTGGCGTCCCAGGAAAGCCCTGAATCTCAGGCCTACTGGAACGGTTGGACCCCCTCATTGTTAGAGGGTGTGTATTTTTGAATAAAAAAATGGCCCCATTACATTTACCTGGTCTAAGAAAATAACCACTATCATTTAAATAGAGCTTCACTTTTTGCTGAGCCCTTTTACACACACAGTCTTATTTCGATCCGTTCTTGGGATGAAGTGTGTACAATAATTCACACGCACCTTCAGCTCTACAGACCCAAGGGCAGGGGGCTCTGGCCTTTTCCCGGGGACCCAGTTCAGCAGCAGCCTTGCCCCTGGCCTGGTGAGGATGGAGGAGCCCCAGGAGCTTTTTTTCTTCCCTCCTCATTGCTGAGCTGTGGAGGAGGCAGGGTTCCTATCACTTTCTTACTTGGTAAAAGCCGTGTCAGCCAAGAAATCACAACAAGGGAGGGACAAAGGCCGGGCAAATTGCTTTATTAAGCGAGCTAAAAGGCCCAGTAGGTGAGAGCCTTGCTACCTATCAGGTAATTAGCCACCCTGGAAGCCTTCTTTGTCCAAGGTCTCAGAGAAGAGAAACCCTCCTTTTGTCGCAGGTAAGCAGCCCATTTTCCAATCAGCGCCTAATTGCCCGATCACGCGTCTGCTGGGAGGCGGAAACCTGGGGGTTGAGGAGGTGAGTGTAGACACAAAGTCCCCAGGGAATCTGCTCACCTGGATCGGTGGGGATTGAGGGGGGGTCCAGAGCTGGGGGCTCAAAAGTGTTTGCATCCAGGGGCGCCTGGGGGCTCAGTCTGGTGAGCTGAGCATCTGACTCTTGATTTCCGCTTGGGTCATGCTCCCGGGGTCGTGGGATGGAGCCCCACGTTGGCCTTCGTGCCGAGCGTGGAGCCTGCTTGAGGTTCTCTCTCTCTCCCTCTGCCCCCTCCCTCTCTCTAAAATAAAAGAAAAATTAATGTTTGCAGCCAGGATGGAGAGAGGGTGATCCAGTCCTTCAAGAGGGTGCCATTATTAATGCCTCTCTGGCCCCCCAAGTACTTTGGAAACATCGAGACCAGGACTTTTCCTGTGTGAATGTGCTTTCCCCGGGCATCTTGTTACGTGTGGGATGCGGCTGGCCTGTGGACCACACTTGGAAGGAGCAAGGCTTGGAAACATCCCCTGACAGAGGTGGAGACTGGGTTGAAATGCAGACTCTGTCTGGCCACCTCTTACGTCTTGGCTCAGAAGCCCCCACCTCCCGGCATCCTGGGCCTCTAGGTGCCCTTTGGTGCCCTCACGAAGCCACCACAATATGGACCATGCTGTATTGTAAATAGCCGTTTGTGACGCCTGGGCTCCTCCTGGAGGTCACCCGGGACCCACACATCACAACCCATCACCCGGCTCAGGGCTTGGCGGAAAGCAACTGGTTTCTGCTCAGTCACATGTCCCTTCCCCAAGGTCTCCCTCACCTTCCTCATCAGCGAAGCGGGCACAGAGATAGGCAACCCACATGGCCTGCTCACCAGCTGGGGGTACAGATGAGGCCATGCTTGCCTTTCTCTCCTTGTACCCACTTTTGTGTTGAGGTTTAACTTAGAGTGAAAGGAACAAATTGCTCAGTGCAAGTTGGTATATGTACATGCCTGTCTTCCTCATCGCAGCCCTCCCTCACAAGGGGCCATGGAGCCAGTGGCTTAAACAAAGACATTGATTTTCTCGTAGATGTGGAGCCTAGAAGTCCAAGATCAAGGTGCCGGCTGATTTGGTTCCTGGTAAGAACCCTCTTCTTGGCTTACAGTTGGCTGCCTTTCTCACTGTGTCCTCACATGGCCTTTCCGATGTTCAGAGAGAGAGAGAGAGAAAGACATAGGGCGAGAGCGAGAGAGACAGAGAGACACGGAAAACTCTCTGCGATCTTTTCCTATGAAGACACCAGTGTAATGTGATCTTACCACTCTTATGACCTCATCGAATCCTAATTGCCTCCCAAAGGCCTTATTTCCAAGCACAGTGGCACTGGGGGCTAGGGCTCCATCACTTACCCTTGGGGCAGCACAACGCAGTCCATAGATGTACCCACACAATGCATCCGGGCATTGCCCGGATGGAGACAAGGGTATTTCAGGAGCTTTGACAGTCTCCTTGATGCCCCTTAGGTCTTGGTCAACATTCCTCCTCCCAAAGGAAACCACACTGTAAGTCCTACCGTTATGGATTAATTTTTTCAGTTCTTGAATTTCTAAGAAATAGAATCAACCATTACACGCTGTATGTTGTGTGTTTGGGTTCTTTCCATCAACAATGTGAGACTCCTCTTTGTAGAGTCCCATGTTTCTCTTCCTGCTTCTTCTGGCTCTTTTTTATTTTTCTGAGTAGTGTTCCATTGTGTGGATAAACTGTAGGTTAGTTTTCTTTCCCCTACCAATGGGCAGTTGGGTCATTTTCAGTTTCAGGCTATAATGTTTAGGTTTACGATGTTCCTGAATGTCAACATTCTGATAGGTCCTTTGGTGGAAAAAAAATTTTTTTTTCTGTGCATACGGTGATCCAGAAATGAAATTCTTGGGTCACAGTCTACGCATCCGGGCTTTGTGGCTACCACTGAAATGTTCTCCCAAGTGGTTGAGCCAAGGTGCTCTCCGACCAGGAAGTCTGAGGTTTCTGGATGCTCTGTGTCGTCCCCAACACTTGATGATATCAGACCTTTGACTTCAGCCATTCTGCAGAGTATGTGGGTGATATGTCATTATGGTTTATTTATGCTTATTTCCTCTTTTAGGTATGTTTTTTTTTTAATTTTTAACGCTTATTTATTTTTGAGAGAGAGAGAACCAGAGAGAGACAGAGTGCGAGTGGGGGAGGGGCAGAGAGAGAGGGAGACACAGAATCCGAAGCAGGCTCCAGCCTCCGAGCTGTCAGCACAGAACCCGACCGACGCGGGGCTCGAACTCATGAACCGCGAGATCATGACCTGAGCTGAAGTCAGACACTTAACCGACTGAGCCACCCAGGCGCCCCATTAATTATGTTTTTGATTTTAATCCCAGTGCAATTAACACACAAGGTTACATTCGTTTCAGGCCTACAATAGAGAGACTCAACATAGCTATACACGACTCAGTGACTGTGGCTTAAATTTTCATTTTCCCAATGACTTGGTGGTGCTGAGCCATTCTTATATGTTTAGTGAACATTTAGGGGGTCTTCTTTTGTGGAACCAAAGTCTCTTAAATATTCCAGTGCATCCGTCGAACCTGCACCTGCCACATTTGCTAAGAAGTTTAACTTGTCCATCGGCCCTCGAGGCGCGCTCCTTTGTCAGCGGGTAGGTCACTCCCGCTTCTGAAGCTGGGTGGAGGATTAACTAGAGGCTGGTCCCCACAAGGTGGCGCTGTCGAATGCTAACCTGGTGCAGCCTGGTGCACCCCTCTTCACGTTGAGGACACTGCTTCAGATCCCCACCCAGATGACAGGGCTGCTCCATGCACAAAGTCTCCGGCAAAATCTATTAGAGGTCACAATCGCTCTGCAGCTCCTTAAGGGGCCGCAACCATGGGCTCCACCCGCTTCAGCCACTGCCCCTTTCCCCAAACGCCTGGATGTTATCGTGGGGGCCGCCTTACTAGCCCGGACTCTTCCGTCCTTCCCAGCGAACTCTATTGTGGGGCTCTTGAGCTCTCTCCAACCAATTTGCTTCTTCCGGGACCTCTCCAGTCTTGCAGGGAAGTTAGTTCATTTGGAATGGTGAAAGGAAAGGAGTCTGGCCTCTCCCCTTTTCCTATCAGAAGCCCCTTTCACACTTGTTCCTGAGCAATGGGTGTCTATCGCCTTAACCGGAGGGACCATGTATGTGGCTCTTCTATGATCCAAGAGGTTATCCCGGGGTGACTTATTGTGTTCACTTAGGGAAGTGGCTGTCAGGCTCTTTCAATTAAAATAAAATAATTATAAGTTCTGCTCCACCAAGTATCTCATTGCAAATATTTACTCCACAGGGGTGGTGTCTTGATTAGAGATCATGGATTAAAGCACACGCACGAGATGCTTGGCTTTGGAAGGTGGGCGAGAGGTCTGGCTTCGGCGAGTGACCTAGAGCAGCTGGCTACTGGGTGTTGGCAGGTAACTGAAGCTGTGGTTGTGGGTGAGTGTGTCCGGGGGGAGGGTGTGGAGAAAAGAGGAACAGACCGAGACTGAGTCCCAAGACTGGGGTCACGAAGGCAGGGGAGGCTGAGATGTGGTTTGCACCTGTCTCTCAGGCCCACCAAGAGGCAGTGATGTGACTGACCTCGGGGCTGGGTGGGGGAAGAGAGGGTGGGTGCATGACCTGGGAGGCAGGGCACACGGTCAGAGGCGCACTGTAGACGGTCCCCCTTGCTGCTCTGCAGAATGGACCAAAGATGTCGGGGCTGGGCTGCCAGGAGACAGCTGGGGGCTGCAGTGGAGGCCCAGGGAGGAGGAGAAGGAACACGGTCTTGGGGCTATGGTGTCTGGGGAGTTGGGTCCATGGGAGGGGTTGGAGGTGATGGGGCAGGAGGTTAGGGAAGAAGAAGAATGATGAATATGTCTTAGCTCTCAATCAGTGGCCCTCTGCCTATTGGGGAAGATGAAGGGGAACCGCAGCTTTGGGCAGAGGGGCAAAATCATGAAGCCGAGTTTGGGCGTGTTGAGCTTGGGGAGTCTTACAGCTATCCAAGTAGGGGTACTGCTATGGGCTGAACTGTGTCACCACTGCCCCAATTTACATGTCAAAGTCCTAACCCCCTGGATCTCAGAATGTGACAGTATTTGGAGATGGGGTTTTTATTATTTATTTATTTATCTATTTATTTATTTATTTATTTTTGAGAGAGAGTGCGTGCATGAATGGGAGAGGGGCAGAGGGAGCGGTGTGGAGCCTGACGCGGGGCTCCTTCTCATGACTGTGACATCATGGCGTGAGCCGAAATCAAGAGTTGGATGCTTGACTAACTGAGCCCCCAGGTACCCCAAGAGACACGGTTTTTAAATGGTGATAAGTTAAAATGAGGCCATTAGGCCAGACCCTAATGCAATGTGACTGGTGTCCTTATAGGAAGAGGAAATTTGGGGGCGCCCAAGTGGCTCAGTCCGTAAAGCGTCCAACTTTGGCTCAGGTCATGATCTTGTGGTTCGTGAGTTTGAACCCTGCTTTGGGCTCTGTGCTGACAGCTCAGAGCCTGGAGCCTGCTTTGGATTCTGTGTCTCCCTCTGTCTCTGCTCCTTCCTGTGTGTGCTCTCTCTCTCTCTCTCTCAAAGATAAATAAACATTAAGGCATTTTTTAAAAAAATAAGAGGAAATCTGGATCCACAGAGACTCAAGGGGTACATGCACAGAGGAAGGACAGACACAGTGAGAAGGTGGCCATCTTCAAGCCACGAGGGGAGTCCCAAGCATCCCACACCTTGATCTTGGGCCCTAGTCCTCCAGGACTGTGAGACAGTACCTCTCTATTGTTTAAGGCACTCAAGTCGGTGGTACTTTGTTACAGCAGCCTGAGCTGACTGATACAGACACCAGGGAGGCTGCGGCCCTGTCTTTGGGATGCTGTGTCTGACGAGTGGTAGGAGGACCAGACGGGCTGGCAGCCTTCCCCTCCACTCCTCTCCATCGCTCTGAGCCCTGCCCCACAACACCTGCTCTGAGCATCAGAAGGCTTCCAGTGAGGCCGCCCTGGTGACGTCTGAAAGGTGACTTGAAGACACCTCGCTGCTGCGTCGCCCTTCAGCACCCATGATGCTAAGTTACACCTCACCTCCCAAGGCCCACATCTGTGCTCTTCACAGATCCCACCAAGGCTTCTCATGAATATTTGCCGAGCCGTTCAGATATGCAGTGGAGAGAACAAATAATAGAGAGAGAGAGAGAGAGAGAGAGAGAGACAGGACCACCCCACCCCTGCATTTGCATCTCCCCCAGACAGGACAGAGTCAAGGATGCCGGTACGAGGGGAATCTGGTTTGAGAGCGCCAGCTTTTCCAGGGGGATAAAGGGAACAGCTTCCTGTATAATGAGATTGACTCTTAAATTGAACGTGCTAGCACTTTGCCGCAGTTCAGACTCCCCTGCTGTGCGTTTATTCCCAAGGCTCTAACATTAAGACATCGTACATACAAGCTGGGAGCATTCAATTAGGTTTTCTGTTATTAATCAGTCAATTAAATCCCAATCTCTGGGATATACATTTTCACTCTTAAAGAGGTGAGAAGAGTGCCGGGGCCCCCAGTCTGGCTTGGAATTCCAGCACGGTGTGGAGGGAGAGGCTGGGGACCCGGGGACACCCGACAGGAGAGAAGCGAGCATGGGGTGGGTAGGAAGAGACAGTGGGGCCTATGGGCGGTGTGGATGTTTGGTTTGTAGAGGCTTCTGGAAGGAAGACAGTTTGAGGTTTTCTTAGGGGGAGGCGCAGACTAGAAGCCAGGAAGAAGAAGGCCTGTGAGTTGCGGAGTCTGGCGGACTTCAGAACGAGGCCTGGTGGGAGAAATACAACTCTGTTGCCCCGCGCCTCAGTGTTCCCATCTGCAAAATTGGAAATTCTTACTCCTGGTCTTGAGTTCTCCCTCTTTCGTGAGATGCCAGCCAAGAAGATAATGGATATGGAGACCTTGTGTAAGCGAGCCCATAGCCCTGGAGGGCATAGACGTAGCGGTAATGACAGACAAAATAATGTCATTTATGTGTAAATAAATTGAGGACAGCGACAGTCCCCTTGAATGTGTAAGATTGTTATGTAGACTGAGTGGCACACAGTTTATTAATTTCTCTGGATGATTCCAAACAAAATAAAGAGAATATTTTTACCCCATGCTTCTGCAGATTCACAACATGCCAAAATATGATCAGACTGTAATAATTGGACAACATTGAGGGAGGAGGGGAGGATAAAGAGAGGGTCCTAAAATCTTTTCACTATGAACTCAAATTTTATTTATATTCCTCATGAGTACCAAGCAGAAGAAAGCTGTCAATCTGTCGATGACAGTGCGTCCTTAAAGAAAAGAGATAAGAACAACTAATAATTAGTACATAAATCAATTGCAAGGAAGTATTTGGATTTGTGATTAGCATACAAGTAATTTGTTGTTTGACATTTTTAAAATTAAGTGTTGGTGTAATTAGCACATAAATCATTTGCACATGGGTGTTCCTGAAGTGTCTGTTGTGTAATTAGACATAAATCATTTGTATTTGGGGGCTTCTAAGGTGTTTGGCATATCATTAGCACATAAATCCTTTGTACATTGGTGTTTCGAAAGTGTTTGCTGTGTAATTAGCACATGAGTTATTTGCAAATATGTATTTCAAATTATTTGCTGCGTAATTAGCATGAAAATCACGGGTGCACAGAATTTTCTAAACTATTTAGTGGGCAGTGAGCACATACTTAATTTGTAAATGAGGGTCTCTAAAGTGTCTTTTGTAATTAGCACATGTACCCGTCGTATATGTGTGTTTAAGTTGCTTGATTTGTACTTAGCACACAGATCATTTTGTGAATGAGCTCTCTTAAGCGATTTATAATTTGCATAGAAATCATTTATCAATGGGTGTTTCTAGAGTACTTGATTTATAATTAACACATATGCAATTTGTAGATGGGTCTTTAATAACTACTTGAAAAAAGTTCTTCCTCTCTTAAGAGATACTCTTTTATCCTGTTTACATTTGCTGAGCAAGCCTAATTGCACTTGTAGAAAGAAAGCATTTATCAGTGGCTGAATTTTTATGCCTTCTCACTCATTGAAAGTTTGGAATGCATATCTCTATTCTCAAAATGCTTCATGAGAGTCTGGTGTTGACTAAAAGCCTGGTGCTTTCCTAGAGATTTTGGTAGAATCTCAAAGCCCCTTTCATCAAAATGGATGTGTCTCATGTGTTCCAGGGGATCATAAAGTGTCCTGTCTTAGGTGCAATAGTGAGGCTCTGATGAAAATAATCATGGGCAACACCAATTAATGAATAAATATGAACTTTTTTCTAATAAGACGCCCAATTATCCCCAAAATGAATATGAAGGAACCAGAAAAGAGGTTTAAAATTTCTAGCACTTAGTGGGTGCCAGGAATCATCCAAATTATACTAGGGAGAAATCTCAATTAATTATAATAACCATCCTGAGAGGGAGTCATTGTAGCTCCATCATTAACCAAGGATACAACAGAAACATCCCATGGGGCACCTGGGTGGCTCAGTCTATCGAGCATCCGACTCTTGATCCCATGATCCCGGGGTTGTGGGATTGAGCCCTGTGTCGGGATCCATGCTGAGCATGGAGTCTGCTGCAGATTCTCTCTCTCTTCCTCTGCACCTCTCCCTCACACACTCTGTCTGTCTTAAATAAAAAAGAATAGTAATAAAATAAAATTCTTTAAGAAAGAAACACCCCAGAATTAAGAAAAAAATCTTGAGAATGAGTCTTGAAAAGCATCATTACATTAAGATAAAATAATAAACAAATGACCATGGCTGCATGAATTCTGGCTTTGAATCTCAAAGGTAAATTAAAAACTCCTTTAAAAATTTAAACAGGAAAAATTAAACAGTAAAAGAATCATTTTTACCTTCAAAAGACTAAGATTTCTCCTCTGCAAAAATAAAGGCCCCCAGAAAGGAACAATAAAAGAAGAACAATTGTGACCCAACAATTTTATACCCAGCCAAGCTGTTTGTTTAATGTATGAAAGCAACAGAAGAAAACATTCCAACACACTTAAAAAGTCTGGAAACAAAAAACATATTCTCAACTGCCCTTCTTCAAAAAACATTTTGTTTTAATTTAAGTAATCGCCACACCCAACATGGGGCTCAAATTCATGACCCCAAGATCAAGAGTCACATGCTCCGCCTACAGAGCCAGCCAGATGCCTGTCATCTGCCCTTCTTGAAAAAAATATTCCTTAGAGGTATTCCAGCCAACAAATGGACAGATCAAAATCCAGAACATCAAAATGATGATCCAAAAGTGTTTGCACATAAACCGTTTCTTGGTTTGAACCCAGCAAGAGATTCTGTTTGAATAATGCAATGAACAGTGTGACTTTGTGTTTGGTCCTGGGAAAGAAAGAAAAGACGTGCACCTGAGGGAGACTCTCTGTGGCTGACTTCTCTCCCCTAGAACAGGAACATATAGGTGATGGTGCACAATCCCACTGGATTCCTGAGGTCGGGTCCAAACTCAGTACGTCCCTTCTTCTTTTTCCACCCCCATTTCCCCACCTACCAGAAAGGTGGAAATAAACAAAATAGTTAGGACACCTCCAGTCATAGGAGACACCCCCCGGCCGTATTCAGAAAGCCTTGGAGATAACGTAATTAAGCACCCACGCTTTGCCAAATCATTCATACTGGGGATTCCCAACCTTCAGTTGATAATCCAGCCAACAGTATCTGTATCAGCAATGCTATAATTTGCTTAAGATTTTTCATTAACTGAATAAATATGTTCACTTAACGAACACATGTATTTAATATCTAATTTAATTTGCAGCAATTATTATGAAATAAAGTGATTACAATTAAATTATTAAAATGAAATAATTTAATGTATTTTTAGTAGGTTCTTTAAAAAAACATATTTATTTCAAAAGCTTCTTTGTGTGGCCACTTTAAATGGAAAATCCTCATCACCAGCCATTAATAGAAGGCAACCACAAACAATATCAAATTTCGCCATTAATAGGATATGCAGGGTTTTGCTGATGTTGTTAGTGTGTATTTATTTTGTCTCTCTTTTACATTTTAAGTGCAGCTTTGATTGGGAAGTAATTTACAATGAGTGGTCTTTCACAGTTCATTGGGATCTTTCTTCTTTCTTAGGGGTTTGCAAAAATAATGTCGCAACTCACAGTCAAGGCACTTTCGAGTGGGCAGAACAGGAATATTCCATGCTATTATAGGTGGCCGGTCAGATACCGCGTCTCGCTGAGAGTGCTGTGTTTGAAGCCTGCTTGCTGCTAAAAAGGGAGACTATCGCGAGTGCTAGAGAGGTGTTAAAAACAGAACAGTAACAAGCGGGATCTTCCTACATAATCTGGAACATCAAAAGGGATTTGTGGAAGGTCTATCTCATTCCCTACGTCAGGGCTACCGAAAGCACTGTCCTCCCCAGCCCCAGAAGCACTCCTCCCAGGCCCAGAGCAGAACAAGAGTGCACAGTATTCTTGACCAAGCTCGCTCCCAACCATCCTTAAAAGAACGTGCAAAGTTTAGCTGGCCATCGCCCGTGTCTCACCGCCAAGTCAAATTTGCCCCAAACAGAGCAGATTGTCTCCAAGCCTTCAGGAGTGGGATGTAGTCGAACACCTTTAAAATAGAATACAGCTGGGGCTCAATGGTCTCTTTAATGGAGTCCGTGCAGAAGCCCAGGCTCAGGGAGGTTTTCTTGGCTGTTGCTGGATCTGTGCAGAGCACTGGATGCTTCGATCCTCCTTAACCCTATGCTCACTGCTCCCTGGACACACGAGTAGCTCGGAAAACATAACCATTCTGTCTCAGACCTTGTCAGCAACTGTGGAAACATTGACATGGGGCGGGGGTGGTGACGAGACTCTCACCGGGAGAGGGCACGGAACCACGTGGCGGGTGCTCGTCCACAAAAACAGAGCTACAGAGAGTGGCACAAAAGCTACTTTTGCTACTCAGGAAGTTGAGAAATTGTTTTCTAAATATAAAGCTGGCATTGAATGGCCTGCGTCACTGGGCTTTATTTAAATCAAGAGAGATCAAGTGGTTGCCCAGAGGTAGATATTAGGTGACATCTAAGTGTTGCCTTTTTCCTGGGATCCTCAAATGACCCAAAGTAAGTGTTTCTCTCTCTCTCTCTCTCTCTGTATATACGTATATACATTTATATGTGTTGACTGTATATTGAATGTATATATTTAAACTAATATATATTGAATAATTAAATAGAAAATGAATATTCAATAATATATACTGAATAATTGAATATACACTAAATGTATATAATGAATGATTAACTATAATACAATGATAATGTAAATGAATAACTGAATCTATCAGTCATTCACTGATATATTTTCTTTTTTTTAGTTTTTGTAATGTTTGTTTTTCAGAGAGAGAGAGACAGACAGAACACAAGCAGGGGAGGGGCAGAGAGAGAGGGAGACACAGAATCTGAAGCAGGCTCCAGGCTCCGAGCTGTCAGCAAAGAGCCCAACACAGGTCTCAAACTCATGAACCATGAGATCATGACCTGAGCCAAAGTCAGATGCTTAACCACTCAGCCACCCAAGTGCCTGGATTTGAGGTGATTTTTATGTTTTTCCCACTTTTTAGTACATTAAATTTTTTTAACGTTTATTCCGTTTTTGAAAGACAGAGAGAGCATGAGTAGGGAAGGGGCAGAGAGACGGAGACACAGAATCCGAAGCAGGTTCCAGGCTCTGAGCTGTCAGCACAGAGCCCAACATGCGGGGCTCGAACTCACAAACTATGAGATCTGACCTGAGCCAAAGTCGGACGTTCAACAGACTGAGCCACCCAGGTGCTCCTAAATTTTTTTTTCTAAACTATAGATTCATTTTGTAATGGCGATGATAACATTATTTTCAAAGAGGACAAAAACAGCTGGATTTAGCTTATCTGAGAGTACTCTACCCAAGTACTCTACCCCAGACTTTCTACTTATAGGGATAGATCATATATGTAATAGATATGTATTATATTATATTATATTATATTATTATATTATATTATATTATATTATATTATATTATATTATATATATGTATTATATGTATATATGTATAAATATGTATTAAATTTTATGTATATATATGTATTATATGTATATATGTAATATATATTACATACATGATTTATCCCTATATCTGTATGTATATATAAATATAAATATATAAATGTGTGTGTATACACACACACACATATATGTATGTATATATACATGTATAAATGTGTGTTTGTCTACACACACATATATATGTATTAATCTAGCTTGGATCGGATTGTATAATCCACGACAGAAAGTGTCTCCTAATTTATTTCATTCCACACTTATGGTTGTCCCTAGGGACTCACAGCCTGAACTGGGAGGCCCCTTAACACAAGCCATTTTTAATGGTTTTGCTTCCAAACTCGCTTTCTAAGAAAACAGTCCCAGCAGGTCAACAGAGTGAAAGCAGCCTAGAGGACGTCTGGGAGGAGGGTTTTCCAGATTAAGTTACAGCTGCAGGGGAAAGTGGACTGAGCGTGTTTTCTAAATAAGCCTCGACACAGCCTAACCGAACATCCCTGCTTTATTTCTCCTTGTTAGCTCTGACCTCTCTCCCCTCACCCAGAGCTCTGCCATGCACTCAAGCCTAATTTGTCCAAATAAAACCCGACTGTTTTGCAAGCCCAGGTGAAAGAGACATACTTGAATACATCTTTAAAGCCAAATATTATATGCACACACACACACACACACACACACACAGTTGGAAGTCTGTTCTTGCTCTGTGAGCCCCCATTGAAAACGAAGAGTCGGAGAAGTGATTTGATTTCAGGGCTGACTCCCTGGCTGTGTGGCTTTAGGTAAATTCCTTACTTCCCTTGAGCTTCTCAAATGGTCAAAATGATCTACAAGTGTTCCCGTCCAGCCCTGGCATTTTTGACTATGAGAAATGAGGGGACCCACAGGCATGCTAAACGCTCCTGTGTACATTCACAAACTTCCTCTTACCCCTCCATTCATTCATTCAATCAGTCAGTCTGGCCCTTGAGTGAACAGCAAGGTGGTGAGGGAAAGCCCAAGTATAATCAGACAGACCGGTATTCAAATCCTCGTTCTGTGACCTTGGACAGCTCCTTCAAAGTCTGGGAACCTCAGTTACTGTCTGTGTGCTCCATGATCCATGCGGAGTGCCCATCGGAGGGCCTGATACCAAATGAGATAACACCAATCTCAGAGGCCCTCTTCACATGCTTTCTTGGCCATATGAAGACTTTCGCTTCCAGCCCAGATGACCTAACAGGGCCTGGATTTACCCTCCCACCTGAAAACAAAATAAAAATAGCATATGAAACAATGGTTTTCAAGACACTGGACATCAGCCAACGAAGAACAGTGGTCCTGGGGACGCGGCAAGCCCACAAATCAGTCCTACAGACGCTCTAGCTTCTTGCCCAGAGAGGCATTCCAGCTCACGGCACCGAGAGGGAGTACCCAGGCAGACAAGGGGTGTTCCTGAGTCATGAAGACGGGGCTGGGTGTCCAGGAGGCCCAGAAAACCACAAGCCTGCAGAGCAGCATGCCAGACAGGAGAGGGTTGCATATAAAAAGAGCTACAGAGATTTGCAGAGCGTTATCCTTTGGTATTTGGCCGAAGCCCTATCAGCACACGCTCATGAGAAAATGACCTGAGGCGAGGGGGATATGCACTGAAACAGCATCCAGGAATAACCCCCGTCCTCTCAGGCAGACCTCTCGGAAGGGTATTGCCTCAGCAGTGGGCAATAATTAGTCTCAGACCAAGCACTTCTTGGGTCCCACATGACAGAGCTTACAAGCGAGACCTCAGAGGATCAAACTCTTTCCAAGTAACTTAAGTGCATCCAGGAACAAAGCTTCAACAGAATTTATAGAAATAACAAAAATATCCAGCCATTGCACAGCTAAAATTCCCAATAGCTGGCAAGCGACTGAAATATCAGACATGCAAAGAGGTAGGGAGCATGTAACCCCTAAGGGGGAAGGAAACCAATCAGATGAAACTGACCCCGAAATTACAAGAACATTGAAAGGGCTTTTATAATTATATTTCCTATATGTGTGATAACGTAGAGGGCGGAGTGAGCACATTAAGTGGAGTCATGAAAGATATTCAAGCACATTCCAGAAATGAAAAAATACAACAACTGGGATGAAAGATACACCTGTTGGCGTTAACAGCAGCTTAGACATTGCAGGAGAAAATATTAGTGAACATGAAGACACAGTAACTTAAAAAAAAAAAAACTAAGTCAAACACACAGAGAAAAAGAGAATTTAAAAATGGAATGGAGCTTTAGTAAGCTGTGGAGAAACTTCAAGAAACCCAGTATCCACGTGCTTGGAGACAGAAACCTTTGACGAAATTGAGACTGAACATCTTCCAGAGGGAGAGGGTCCGTTTAAACTATGGAAAGAAAATAAAAATGTGTCCACAGTTCTATGCCCAGGGAAAATATTTTTCAAAAACAAAGGTGAAATAAATAGTTTCCAAAGAAGGACACATGAGGGGCGCCTGGGTGGCTCAGTCGGTTGAGCAGCCGACTTCGGCTCAGGTCATGATCTCGAGGTTTGTGAGTTCAAGCCCCGCGTCGGGCTCTGGGCTGATGGCTCAGAGCCTGGAGCCTGCTTCCGATTCTGTGTCTCCCTCTCTCTCTGCCCCTCCCCCGTTCATGCTCTGTCTCTCTCTGTCCCAAAAATAAATAAACGTTAAAAAAAAATTTGTTAAAAAAAAAAAAAAGAAGGACACATGAAAGCTGAACCAGTTTCTCTATGAGACATGTCAAAGAAAGCCCTGTTGGTCAAAGGGAAATAATACCAGAGGTGAATGTGTGTCTATTAAGAACTAAAGAACACCAAAAGTGGCCACTGCGTAGATGAAAATCTTTGTAACCTTGCGGTAGGCAAAGCGTTTCTGATCGGACACTCAGAGCATGGTCCCATAAAGGAAACTATTGCTACATTGGACCTTATAAAAATTAAGAACTGCTCTCTGGAAAACCATTGCTAAGGGAGTGTATGTATACACAGATGGGGAGAAAATATTTGCATAAGACATATCTGGTAAAGTACTTTTTATCCAGAATATATAAAGAGCTTTCAAAAGTCAATAATAAGAAAAACAAAACAAAACAAAAAACGTGATTGAAAAACATGCACCTGCTCAAAATCAATGCTGAAATTATTTCCAAAGAAAAAGTTTAATGTGAAACAATGGACAAAAAAGGGTTGTGCAGGCATGTGAGCAAAGAAGGTATACAGGGGGCAAGTAAGCACATGAAGAGACGCTCAACATCATTCATTATTAAGAGAATGCAAATTCAAATCATGAGAGACCACTGAAGCTGATCAGACAGTCCAAAATTTCATTTTTAAAAATGTTTATTTATCTTTGAGGGAGAGAGAGAGAGACAGCAAACAGGTGAGGGCAGAGAGAGAGGGAGACACAGAATCCCAAGCAGGCTCCAGGCTCTGAGCCATCAGCACAGAGCCCGACGCGGGGCTCGAACCCATGAACCGTGAGATCATGACCTGAGCCAAAGTCGGACGTTTAACCAACTGAACCACTCAGGTGCCCCAGAAGTCCAAACTTTCAAAGGCTCTTCATCCCAGGTGTTGATGAGGCCATGGAGAAACTGGAATCTCATCTACTGCTGCTGGGAATAAAAAAAGCACAGCCTTTTCAGAAAACGGTTCGCAGTTTTGAAAATCTTGAAAAACATACCGCGACCAGATAATCAAGCCATTGACTCCTAGGTATTTCCCCAAAATAACTGAAAGCATACATCCTTACAAAGACTACACCCAGGTTCACAGCCCAAAACTATCCTATCTCAAACCTGCAGGCAATCTAAATAATGCCCCTCAGCGGGCTAATGCATCAACAGACTCTTTTATAGAACGGAATACTACTCAGCAGTCAAAAGGAATGACCCACTTGCTAAACCTTGGGTGAACCTCCAGGGTATCACTCCGACTGGAGGAAGCCAAACACAAAAGACTACATGCTGTATGATTCCATTCGTACAGAATTCTAGAAGAGGCAAGTAATCCACAGCGACAGAAAGCAGATCGGCGGTTGCCTGGGATGGAGGGCAGTGGAAGTGGAGGCTGAAAGCAGAGAGAGATTACAAGGTGGCCCAAGGAGACTTCTGGGGGGTAATTGGTATGCTCGTGATCTCAAGGGTGCTGATGGTTTAACGGTGTATACATATGTCAAAAGCAATGAAGTGAGAAAGCGTGGAAAAAGGAAACGTAAGCGCAGACTCGGGTTCCTGGCAAGTTGTACCCGCTGTCGGCTCTCGAGCACGGGGACCACAGCACTTGTCTCTTTCTCCCAAGCATTTATTGCACGGGAAGCAGTGGGGACAGCTTTGACCGTTCACATCACGTAGCTCTGAGTTCATCCTGCCTCAGGCTTGCTAGGAGAATCAGAACAAGTTACTTCACTTCTTGGAGTCTCAGTTTCCCTTTCTGTAAAGTGGGCATGTGAACCAACACTCGGATGTTTATTATCGCGTGTATAATCATCGGTCCACATGTCCTGCTGTGCCTTGGCCGACAGTGGGAGCTATCGATGTCTCGTTGTCCCCAGATGAAAAGTGATGTCATGTGCCATCCAGCACAGAGCCCCACACAGGCGACCAGAGGCCACTGCCCAAATCCCAGAGACTCTGTCTCCGCCTGTGGTGGTCCACAGTGGGCATGTAGGATGGAGCAGGGCCCCCTGCCTAGTCACGGCAGGGTCCTCCTTCCAATTCAAGTCTCTCTGAGCACATGTCCTGGCACAGGGTGGGGGCCACCGTGGCTGTCCCCTGCTACCTCTGTTCTTTGGGAAGAGATCCCCTCTCTCCTGGGTTCCCCAGCCTGCCCCGCATCTGAAGCAGGGGCTTGAGGAGGTGTAGACAGGTAGCAAGGGTTTGGCTGTTATGAGAAAAAATTAGAAAATCTATAAACAGTGTCTGTAGTAAGTGCTTAGTAACAGAACCAGCACTGTTATCAGCCCTGCATTTAGGATGGTGAGTTCTGTGTTTTAAAGTTTATTTTTGAGAGACAGAGAGAGTGAGAGAGAGAGCATGCAGGACAGGCAAAGTGAGAGGGGGACAGGGGATTCTAAGTGAGCTCTGTGCTGGCAGCAGAAAGCCCGAAACAGGGCTTGAACCCATGAACCGGGACATCATGACCTGAGCCGAAGTCGGACACGACCAACGGAGCCACCCAGGTGCCCCTAGGATGGGGGCAGCTCTGCGCTGGCTATTGCCCTCTGTTCCCCTGTTCCTAACGCCTTGCCTGCACGTGCTAAGTGCTGAGTTCCTATTTAGCGAATGAATGAGTGAGTGAATGAAAGAATGAACGCATGAACACAGGCCTCATTTTACAAAGGTGTTGACTGTCTGATCACCCACATCGGGACCTGTAAAAAGGGGCTTGGGCCCGCTTCAGTGGGCGAGTAGGGGCCAGTCTCTGCCGGCCATACGTGTCCCAGGCACCGCACAGCAAAGTCTGGGGGAATAGAGGCTCAAGGGGCTGGAGGGGTGGGGAGGAGAGAAAACTGGATCCACAGCAGAAAACAGAACGTTGTTGGTATTCTCATATTCTAATATCTCAAATCCTTAATCAAGTTTATAGTAATTCAAAAGAGGG
This sequence comes from Panthera pardus, assembly GCF_024362965.1. Classification (NCBI taxonomy): domain Eukaryota; kingdom Metazoa; phylum Chordata; class Mammalia; order Carnivora; family Felidae; genus Panthera; species Panthera pardus. The sequence continues at coordinate 19,301,064 of NW_026526710.1, forward strand.
CTTGAGAAACACACAGGCTCCTGCATGCTAAGCAGAAGCTTGGGCCCTGGCTGAAACGCATCCGGGGTTTTGCTCTAGGCAGGGCCAGGGAAAGGGAAAGGCGGAGGGAACAGCAACAACAATAACAGTACCCAGCTACCATCTGTTAGTTGACCTAACGTACCACGCACCGTGGCAACTGGAAGTTGAGACTCGCAGAAGTGACCTACACCCGGTCACAGAGCAGGGAAATGGCAGGGCCAGTGGAAACCACCTCAATCAGCTTGTGGGACCCACTGTGTCCCCTCTGTCCCAGGCCACCTCCAGATCCCTTCCCTCCTGTCACACACCTGTTGGGAACATTGGTTAATGCCCTTAGAAGGGCTATCCCAGCAGATCTGGGTGGCTGCTGCCCCTGTGCCCTTGTCCCCGCTGGCTCATCTCTGGAAAATGGAGAGACCACTGGGCAGCCAAAGTGACCTCTTGGTAAGAGCTCAGACCTGGAGAATAAGGAATCTGTTTTGGAATCCATGGGCCACCATGGGAGTCCGTGGGACCCATTGGAGAAGACTTGATGGCAGAAGTGTCTGCGGGGTAGGTGGAGTGGGGATGGCAGGAGACCAAGGCTTGTGGACAGAGGGAGGAGGGACAGAAGTGGGAACGGGGAAGGATGGGGAGGGAGCTGGGCCTGTAGGGCTGGAGGCAGAGTCAGAAACATCAGGACTCCTCACATTTGCTGGGCCTTTGCACATGCTGTTCCCTTTGCCTGGAGCCCTATTTTGCCATCACCCCATGATCCTGAGGTCACAGCCCTGGCCTCACCTCTTTACCCCAGCTCCTTCTTCCTGCCCCCCTTACCCACCCCCCTCCTCTGACTTACTTCTTTCCCTATCACTTATTACTTTCTAGGGTGTCACCTATTTCCTCGGTGACTTGCTTTGGCCATTGCATAAATGTGCTCTCATGTACTCCCTGGCCTTTTACTGATGGCCGCTGAGGTTTTCAACGTTCAGCCAGGGGAGCATCCTTGTGGGTACAACTTTGGCCACTGCCCAGCGACTCCCTTAGGATAAAAAGTTGCTGGTGGTGGGATGGCTGAATCAAAGATGCCCGGCATCTTCTGGACACAGTTCTTGTGAGTTCACAGCAGCCCCACACACCGGAGGACGCCTGTTGACGCGTTTTGTATAAACTTCAACCAACCCGGGCTTTGACTTGCTTGATGCCTTGTTGGAAAGACGTGTGGCCCAAGCCCAGCGCCAATGGGGGTAGATAGGAACGAGTTCCCCTGCATCTTTGCCCTTTACTGTGCGACCTTCGAAACCCTCCCAATACAGACTCTGGGCCCCCCGTGTGGCATGCTTTGGCCAATAAGATGTCAGCACGAGGGATCCAAAAGCTTGAAATGCACTTATATGGCTGTGCCGGCTCTCTCCTGCCCCCTGTGGTTGCTAGGAGATGTACACGTAGAAGGCAGCCCTCTGGAGGGTGAATGGCGCATGGCAGAGAGCCAGACATGCCCGACTTATCGACTTATCCCAGCAGAGGCCAGCCTAGATCAGCCAACAGCCAGCCAAGCCCCGGACATGGGCCTGATCCCAGCCGAGGCCAGCAGAGCCACCTGGCTCACCACCCTAGATGCATGAGAAATTCAAGCTCATTGCTGAAGGCTCCTGAACCTATTTGTCACGTAGCGTGAGGCTGTGCATAGATAACTGATGCACCAGGCATGGCAGTGAACCAATTGGTTCAGAGTCTCAGTGCTTTACCAAAGCCTGGGGCTTTGGCCGAGACCCTGGGCAGGGCTGGATAAACTCTAGGAAAACTCAGTTGATGTGGACATTGGTAAACCTCTTGAATATGTTCATGGACTGGGGGACTCACCACTGCTTCCAGGATGAGACAGAGCACAGAGTAAGCTTTTATGTTTTATTTTATTTTATTTTTGAGAGAGAGAGAGAGAGAGAGAGAGAGAGAGAGAGAGAATGAGCAGGGGAGGGGCAGAGAGAGAGAAGGAGACAGAATCTGAAGCAGGCTCCAGGCTCTGAGCTGTCAGTGCAGAGCCTGATGCGGGGCTTGAACCCATGAACCGTGAGATCGGGACACCCAACCAAGTGAGGCGCCCCAGCACAGAGTAAGATTTTAAAGGAGAGAGGAGGTCGGAGGCCCTTCATGGAACACAAAAGTGATGAGTGACTTCAGGCGCATGAGCACTGGATGTGTGTTAGAGCACAGCCCCAGCCCCGCCTCCAGCTCTTGTCCACACATATACATGCTCGTCTATGCTGCCCGGGTCAAGGGAACCTGTGCACGAGCAGCTGGTCCTTCAGCAAGTCTCCAGAGATCAGCACTGGAGGGGTTTCACAAGGTTTAGGTTTGGGCTCAATAGCTATGAGAGTGAGTAAGCTCCCCGTCACTGGAGGCACACAAACAAATGCAGGCCAAACATCTCTCTGTCAAGGAAGCCGAACAAGAAGTGAAGGCGGAGGGGGTGCGGTGCGATGATCAGTCTCCCAAATGCCGGCCCGGGTTCGGAGCTCATATCATCAGATGATGACGGGGGAGGGAATATTGAATTGCACTTTGGAACTCTGTCATCCGGGCTTACCTTGCACGGTTAGGGATTTCTGATGAGCGAGGGCCGAGAAAGTCGCCTGCAAAGGCAAGTGTTACCCTGGACGGGAACGTGCACGGGAGCTGACCATGTTAGTGACTGGTGTGAAGGGCACAGCGTGACAAAGGGGGCAGGGTCACCGGCCACGGCTCTGCGGAAAGCCCGCAGGGGTGTGGTGAGGCGGCCAGGCCCGGAGATGAGAAGACCTCCTCCGTGTGGGTGCGCTACTGACGTCCGGCGGGGCTTAGAGCGGCCTCCCTTCTTTTCCTTTGTGCGCTGGCGGTAACAGCCCCCCGCTCGCGGTGCCCAGCCCCAGCCTGAGCGGCAGCGGCTCACCCCTGCACCTCTTGGCTGGCCGGACCCTCCAGCAAGCCCCTTCCCTGCCGGGGGCTCCCCTTTCTAAATGCTTCCACGGGGAAAGTCCCCAGATGGGCCCCCTGTCACCTCGTGGGGTGACACTCAGAGGAATCAGGCAGAGACATCAGCTCTGGGGCAAAGCCGCGTGTGCTCTATTCGTCAACCACACGACGCACAGCGATAATAATGCCTGCTACCCTCTGAGCACCGACTCAGATCAGCACAGCGGCCCGACGAGGGGCAGGCTGCCAGCGGCAATTCCACACAAGGGGGTGGGCCGCCTGCGCAAGGCCCCCCAGCCAGTAAGGGGGCCCACGTCTGTGCACGTCCGACAGCTTTTAGCCACGACGCACACCGACGCAGCCTAGACGGAGCGAGAAGTGGCGGCTGTTGGGGTAAGGACGACAATCCCTCGCACGCAAATCTCGCCCAGGGCTCGGAGCCCAGGAAGGAGGTGCTCGCACGCGGCTTCCTTCTCCCCCACCCTCTCCAGAAGCCCTGGGTCTTGAGGTTGCCTCCAGGAGCAGTTGGGGCCGGTGACAAAACGACCGGCCGCCCCGCCAACCCGCCCGTCTCCAGGGGCTTAAGAGAAAGGTTGCTCGTGGCCGTGGCCGTGGCGTATGCCCACGGGTGGGCTGAGGCTCCGCCCCCCACTGCCTTCACTCGGGGACAGAGCCCCCTACAGGATTTGCAAGGCTCACTGAACAAGGAGAAATCAGACATCGCTCAAAAAAAAAAAAAAAAATTACTAAGACTTCAGAGGGGGTAAAATACAGAATTAGACCGAGCGCAGGGTGCTTCTGAGCATGGAATCCCGGGGGACCGTGCAGATCACACGCCCGGGAAACTGGATCGGCTCACGGTCAGCGCTGGAGACGCCGCCATCCTCAGCGCGGAGGGTACCGGGGCCTGGCACATTCTACCCGGGCTCTTGAAACTCCTCCCGGAAGTGATGCGTATCACCTCACTTCTGTCCCCTCATGTTCTTCAGTTCTGTTCTCTGTGGAAGAAGGAAACGTGAAACATTGGTACCAGCCCCGCGTGACCTTTTCCGGTGTACGCCCCCCCCCGCTATTCTTCTGTCCATGGAGATGCATCCCCCCTCTGTGATCCTGAGATATCACATCACGGCCAGGAGGTGACAGCTGGGTCGTACTGCTCCCTGTCCTTCCCAAAGGGTGCGCCCACCCCCAGCATACCTACTCCTCCTTGGCCACCGCTTCCCTACCATTGCTCTGACCCTCGACCACACTGTCTTCCTCGCGGTCTGGATGGTCACCACCAAGATCTAGATGACCCCCCCCCATTCTAACTGCTCCTCTAGACCCCCAAAGTATACTTTCTTGGCCATAACCAAAGGGCTTTTTCAAAAGTGTCATTCCTCTGTTTCAAACCTTCTAGAAACTGCCTATTGTGGATTGGTTTGTGACCCTCGCCTCGGCAAAAGATACGTTGAAGCCCTCACCTTTGGCACCTGTGTCTGTGACCTCATTTGGAACCAGGGTCTTTGCTGTTATGGAGCAGGGTGGACCCGTCTGTCCATCATGACTGACGTTCTTATGAGAACAGAAGGGACACAGACACGCGCTTTGACAACACAGACAGAGACTGGGGTGAAGTGCCTACGGGCTGAGGAGCACCGAGGGTGGCTGGCCACACGGGACACTGGGAGAGAGGCATGGGACAGATTCGCCCCTGGTGCCTTCAGAGGGAGTGTGGCCCTGCTGATGCCTGGTTTTTTAACATCCACCCTCCAGAGCCACGAGGGAATATATTTCTGCGGTGTTAAACCCCCCAGTTTGTGGTACCTTGGGATGGCAGTCCCCGGGAGATGAATATACTGCCCAACAAACTAAGAATCATTTCCAGGGGTGCCTGGGTGGCTCAGTCTGTTGAGCGTCTGACCCTTGATTTTGGCTCAGGTCGTGGTCCCAGGGTCGTGGGATAGAGCCCCGTGTCGGGCTCTGCACTGAGTGTGGAGCCTGCTTGGGATTTTCTCTCTCTTCTTCTGCCCCTCTCACCTGCTTGTATTCTCTCTCTCTCTCTCTCTCTCTCTCTCAAAAAAAGAATTATTTCCAAATGCCTCCCCATGGTCTGTGAGCTCCTATGTGGCCGGACCTCCACCAACTTCTTCACCACGTCTCAAGCCACCCTCCGCTGTGTTCACTACCCTTGTGCTCCTGCCTAGGGCCCTGTCCAAAGTAGCTCCTCTTGTCTCCCCATTCGACCAGAAATGGCTCCTTGCCATCTTTCATCAAGCACCCCGGTGATTTTCTTTCTGACATTTTTCACCATTAGCCATGATTTTCTTTCTCTATGTGTGTTGTCTGCCTCCTGTACTAGAACATAAGCTCCTTAGGCAAAGCGGAGGATAAACTTTGAGGTGGCCCCCAAGTGGCCCACCTGGTAGTACCCATGACCTTGTGTGACACCCTCCCCTTGGGTGTGGACAGAACCTGTGATGCCTCTAAGCCAATAGAATAGGGACAAAGGGGGTGGCACATCACTCCCATGATTAGGTTACATAAGACCGTAAGGACCATCTCGTTGAGATATTCTCTCCCTTTCTGCCTTTGATGAAGCAAGGGTCACACTGAAAACTGTTGAAAACTGTCCTAGGGAGAGGCCCCCGTGGAGAGGAACTGAGGACAGCCCCTAGCCAATAGCCAGCAAGAATCTGAGATTCTTATTCCTCAGGCTTAAAGGAACAGAATTTTGCCACCAAGCAGATGAGTTTGGACATGGGTCTTTTGCCAGCCGCCCCTGGAGATGGGACCGCCATCCTGGGTAACTTCTTCATGGCAGCCTCGGGAGAGAACCTCGAGCGGGGGACCCAGCAGAGCCATGCTGGATTTCTGACCCACGGCATGCGCGAGCTATTTGTTACCCGGCAGTAGGTAGCTAACACAGGCAATGACCCCAGTCTGGCTGGTTTTCTGCCCTAGCTCAGAGTCTAGCACAGTGTCTGGCTTTTAGCAGCAGGTGTTTAGTGAACCCCTGTTGGCTGATTGAAGGCACGCTCGTCCCACGCACTGTAGCTCATTGCCAAGGTTGTGTGTATGTGTGTGTGTGTGTACACATACGTGTGTATATACATGCACCTACATACCTATGAATTAGACTTGCCTAAGTACATGAAACGTAGCCAGAACTGGACTTGACTTGTGGATGCTTTTTTGCCACAATTCTGCTCTTTGGCCTTCGTCTTTTCTTTAACTTTTAGCACGTGTAACGTGAGGCGTTGAATTAGACCCTCTCCAGGATCTCGTGCGGTTTTAGCTTCTATTGTAGTCTTTGAAGGAGGGTCATAGAAATGCTTACTTTTCCATACACTATTTTTCTTTTCCTTTTGGCTGGCCTCAAAAACATGGAAGATCATTCAACTTAATGTAAGGGAAATAAAGACAGAACGAGGGAGAGCGAGCGAGCGAGTGAGCGAGAGCCACGCCAGGCCGAGCCCCCCCGGCTGCAGTCTAGTGAGATGCTTATTTAATATTTCGAGGGGGGTGAACAATTAGGACACCCTCTCCTTGCGCCTGCAGACTCCATCTCGGAGACTAATAGATATTCACTTAGTCTTGCCAGTCGTGCTGTGTTTAATATTTATCCATCACAGGAAGCTGCCGCATGTTAAATGTCAGCCTCTTGATTCGGACAGCTTGGAGCTACACGCAGCCAGAACTCCACAAACAGCCCCAGCGGCCCCTGGCCTGTCTGCCTTCCTGGACAAGCCACACCCTGCGTCTGTGCAGTGCCCGGGATTGGCCGCTGGGCGGGTATGCCAGCCCCGAGGGCCTGACCCGTGGTGACGCCAGCCGGGTGCTCTGTCTGGTGTGTTGGTCAATGCCAGGGACAGCAGAGGTGGGAAGGCAGGAGATGCCTTCCCTTCTGTGGCTGACCCGTGCACCCAGGACAGTGCCAGCTTGGGAACTCTGCTTGTCCATTAAAGCTTCAGCACGGATGTGTTCTGTATTATGTGCCACTTGGGGTCCTTCTGTAGCTTTTCTCTTCTGCTGTGTACCCAGGAACCTGTCTTCTGTGGGCTTTATCCACCACCTCCCTTGACCTCCAGCATCTGGCTGGGGGAGCCAATAGGGAGCCCTGTTGGAGATCCAAGGGCGGGACAAGAGACAGGCAGAGGTATTTACTCCCTTGTCCTGTCTGCCTTCCCTGCAATGCTGCTATAGGCTGGCATCCTCACTTGCCTGCCGGCCTTAGCTCCTCCTACCAGGCAGCCCTTCCCACTTAGCTCTCTCCTCCAGGTATCAGCGATTCCTCCCTACTTCACCATCCAACCTGGGGCTAGAAACTGCTCCCCACTAACCTTGGGGAGCTCTACCATTCCTGGTGGTTTCCCTATACGGTGCCCCTTTTGGGTGAAGAGTCTTTTTATGAAACGGTCCAAATTTGAAACACACTGTCTCTTTCCTGCAGGCATTCTGTCTACACATCCCTGAGAGGTAATCATTGTTTGTTACCTGTTACAGAAGAGGAAACTGAGGCTTTTAGAGCTTGGGTGAATTGCACGAGGTCACAAAGAAGGCCTGGGCAGAGCTGGAATCTCCTGACCATCCGTTTGGTGAGCTGCGTCTGGTGCCATCAAATCCACTGGTTGTAGGTGCAAGGTGTATGGCAAGGCATGCTTCGTTTGCAGCCCTATTACTGTTCCTTCTCTGGAAAGATAATTTCTAAATGCATGAGAGCACAGCCCCAGCCTCTATCCACACACATAGATGTTTGCCTATTCTGCCTCCAATCAAGTTAACTCGTGCAGGGGCAATTCTTCTTTCTGTAAGGCTCTAGACATCACTGGTGGGATGTTTCATAACGCTCAGATTTTGGCATAATAGCTATGCGGGCGGTGAGCCCCCCCGTCACTGGAGGTATACAAACAAAAACAGGCCAAGCATCTCTCTGGGAGGTTGGAGAAGATTCATACAACAGGTGAAGGTGGAGGGGGGAATGGGATGATTACGCTCCAAAATGCCAGCCTACGATCTGAGCTGCTCATCCTCAGATCATGACGGGAGAGAAGATATTGAAGATGCCAATGCCTGGGCCACACCCTTGGAAATTCTGATCCCACAGGTCCGGGTAGGGTTCAGACATCTGCATTTATATGAACCCCCTCCCCTTCTCCCGCCAAGGTGAGACCTGAACATTCCATGACGTCTTCCAGCTCAGTAACTAGCTAACTCCAAGCTCCCCGCTTCGTGGTGAAGGCTGTGAGGTCTCTTAGCCAGTCAACAAACACTCTGGCCCGTTAGTGAGCTGAACAGGGATGGGGGTGGGGCAGTAACACAGAGTCTTGGGTTCGAGTCCTACTCAGGACACTCAGCCTTGCTCCAGGACCGAGGGGGAAGAAAGGAGCACGTGGGAACCACCAGGCTGCTGCTTTAAATAGCGTAACGGGAAGCCGGGGGCTCACAACCACACCCCCAAGTGTCTTTAAATCCTTGAAGTTTCCAAAGCTTTTTGGATTATAGAATTGAGAAGGAGGGATTGAATCCACCTAAGAAAAAAGTTTCTTGTGAGGATTAAAGTAAATCCTGTACACAAAGTGTCCACGAGGCACCTACTGGATAAACGTTAACTGCTGACGATCATCATTAGCGGCAGCGTCTTGAATAGTAAAAGGCTTAGCACAAGGGCCTTAGACACAGCAAATGCTTACCAAAAAATTGCCATAATTATTACTGTAAGTTCCAACCAGCATCCAGTTCCGCACTTTCTCCCCTGCTTCTCTGATGACTTCCTAGCAGAGGCAGAGAACTTGCTGGCCCCAGAGCTGTGAGCTTGGGTCTGGGGGCCTTCTGATCCCCGCAGAGCCCCAAACCCCTTCCCTGGCTCATGTGACGAACCCGGCAAAGCCTTCTCCTGCTCCCCATTCATTACAGGGAGGTTTTTCCGTCCCGTAAACTGGATGTTAAAAACAAATGTCCCTAATTAGAAATAAAATGTTTCCAACCAGCTCGAAATAAAATCAAATGTAATTACTAATGATATTTAAATGGCAGAGATATTTTATTATTATTTTTTAAATCCCCTGCATTTAAAATGAGGTATGATTTTAATTTAGTTGAAAATGCGTTCAGCTGGGAGGAAAGTGGCCTGGCTCCTGGCTCAGGGTCTCCTCTTGTTGCCTCAGGTGGAAGATCGGAGCTTTCTAGAGCATCTCCCGGCCTGACAAATTGGCACGAAGGTTCTGTTTTGTTTTGAAGAGGGGGTCTTCCAAGGAACCCTGTGTTTTCAATGAGTGACCCGCGCATGGGATATTAAGGTTGCAAGATGTAATCCAGGAAATCTAATACAATGCCTGCTTAAAGCCTAGATGGATGCAGTGATTGATTTCTTTCTGCTCGTTTCCTTCTAGGGATGGGAAGCTCTCTATTCCATGCCCGCAGCCAACCGCAACTTAGAACTCTGACCTACTGCAAGCATCCTTCACCCTGGCTCCCACTATATTCCGTAAGTTGGGTCTCTCTCTGCCCTCTGGGGCCGCATGGGATGGGACAGGGCCCCAGAGAAGTAATTCCTGGCCTTGTCGTTTCATAAAATAAACTTGTTCATCAACTGGATGGCAGGGTATCGTGACGGAGGTTGTAACATGAGCCAGGGGCTAAGCCGTCACAACTCAAACCCAGACCTTTCCACTTACTAGCTGTGTAATACTGGATAACTTGTTTCCTGTGTGACTTTGGGTATGTTCCCTGGCCTCCCTGAGCCTCAGTCTCATCATCTGTCTCAGTGGTCGAGAGAGACCCAGTCTGTGCTCTTGGCAAAACCACGTAGCACAGACTGCCATGAGGGGGCTTGGGATGGTAGGTCCAGGTTCCTGGGGGGCAGTCAAAGGAACTGGCTCTCACCTCTGCACTTCTCCAAGGTGAGTAGCCATTTAAAGCATTCCTCCTGAAATAGGGTGTTCCAGATCTCTCCCCTCTCAGCTGACCCACTCTCAACATGCCCCTCCTGTGAGGTTCTAGAGAGGATGGTGTCTCCAAAGCCAAACTCCCTGAATTCATCACAATAGAAACAGATTCCATTTAATTGGATAGTTTTTTTTTTGTTTTTTTTTTTTTGTAAATAGGAAGCGGGTTATGTCTTGATACTGCTCTAGTCTGGGCCATACTTGTCTCTTGCTTGGACTGGTGCAGTAGCCAGTTGTCCACACAACAGCCTTCCCAGTCCCATTATAACGTGGGCCCTGGACAAAACTTTTCCAGTGGTGAGCATCACAAGGCATTTTTCAGCCCTCTGTCTGGGGCCATTGTGAAGAGGGACATCTCCCTCTTCATCCTCCCCTTCTGGTCCTTCTCCTTTTTCTCACGCCAGCGCGCTCCAGCCTTGCTGGCCTCCTCCCTGGTCCTCGTTTGTGCCGAGCTCCATCCTGCTTCGGGACCTTTGCACCTGCTGGCCCGGCCACCCTCCACAGTTCTCCACGTGATTCGCGCCCTCGTTCAAGTCTTGACTGAATACCACGCCTCACAGAGGGTGTCCCTGAAGCCATCCTATCTGTACTGGCCCCTCACACGTCTGTCTCCCCTGTCTGTCACCCTGCTTGGTTTTCCTTCACACAACTTTCTGCAGCGTGACAATACATCATCTCCTCGTTGTCTCCTGTTTGCCCTCTTACCCTGAATGACTTTGATTTCCATGACCCCTGTGTTGGAGCAGGTCTCAGAGAGGAAGTGTGACCTTGTAAGTGTGACCGCGGGCTCTTCTTCCACCACCTCCTTGCGCGTGTTGTTGGCTAAATGACCTGGCCTCTCTGAGCCTCAGTTTCCTCATCTGTGAAATGCAGGCGGTGCTAATCTCATAGGACTGGAGGGAGGTTCATGTCCACGATGCACATCGAGTCCCCAGGACGAGGTAAGGACTTGATAGATGTCAGCGGCTCTTGGATATCACCCTGCTTGGGCGAGTGAGGGCAGCAGGCCAGCTAATAACATACTCCCAGCGAGGGGCCTCCTTTGTGGCTCGTTGGCCTTCCCAGCTGATAGTAGGTGCTCAATAAACGTGTGTTGGGTGAATGACAGGGCCGTGACCATGAGAAAATGGGTCTGCCCCACCCGAACCCCGCAGCCCTACCATGCTCCGAGCGACGTCCAAGCCCAAGTGTACAAGATCTGAAAACGAACGGGGGCTTCAGAGGGAGATTGTGTTGGAAGTGACTGTCACGGCTCTATCACTGCTGTCGTCATTATTTTTTTCGAATGAGTTCCCTTTTGCTCTTGCCTTGAAGCTGGCGAGTGGGAGTGGCCTTTCTTTGCCTGAGAATTCAAGTACTTTCTTGCCATTTTTGGAAAGCTTGGTTAATGCGGACCGGGTGACAAGGCAGAAAACGAAATTATCCTGCCACTCGGGGAAGGTCACACACACAAAATGCCTCAATGTCATTTTTTTCCTAAGTTGTTTTGTCTCAAACAAACAAACAAACAAACAAACAAAAAACAAAAAAAAAAAACTCCACAAGCTTTGGTGAGAGTTCATAGAGTATGCCGACTTTTATATACTAATTATTTTCTTTTGCCTTCGCTTTCCATCATAAACACTTTCTTCGTATCATTAACAATGCTTTCTCCCTGTCATCTTTAGGGTGAGGGAATGTTCCCGTGTGGCTGTGTCAAGGCTCCCCTGAAATGATCTTTTGGGGGTCGTCCCCTGGCCACTGCCATTATAAATAAGGCCACGATGAACACCTTGTCCCGAGGGTCGCCCTGCATCCCTGATCATTCTGGATGCCGGAACGGTGCTGGCAGAACATTGGACTAAAGAATCTCCCAGGGTTGAGGACCCTTGCCTGATTATCATCGTTATCAGCCATGCTCGAGAAACCAGAAGCTACTAGACTCGTTTATGCATTCGTTCAACGTGGAATTAAGCATTTGCCATGTGCAAGGCAATTTTTACCTGAACGAACTTTCCATCCACCTACCCACCCACTCGCCATGCCTTTACCTCTATTTTTTCAGGCATCTTTTGGCCGTAAAACTCCGCTCCCAGCCTATTTCTCTGCTTTTTATCCCATTCTGCCCATCTGATGCTCTTGGCAAATACGGCCCCCCTCCCCTGAGCCAGCCCCTCCCTCCCCTTCGACCACGGCCCTCCTGTCGTTTGGCTGTGGTGCCCACCTGCCAGCACCTGTCTCCCGGCCTGTGAGCTCTTTGGAGGAGGCGGCTGGGACTCATTTGCCCCTAGACCCCAAGACGAGTGCAGGGCCCCATGCATGCCAAGCGCCCAACCGCGTCCACCGAGGGGGGTGTCTGCTTTTCATCTGCCCATCCATCTCCTGTCGTCTCATCTATTTAAAAATTTGGCTGGCCTCTACCACTCGCGTGCACGGAACTGTGTTTGAAAGACAGTCCGTCTTCGGGTCACGACTTGCTGACTTTCCACATATGTGGACTCCCATGGAACCAGCAGCTAGATCAAGATTTAGAACGTGTCCAACACCCCAGAAGGCACGCCGCCCCCCCCCCCCAGGTTAACACCCCACCCCGGGGGGAACCGTTCTCCTGACCCCGATTGCATAGCTTAGTTTCGCCTGGTTTCCATCTCATGCAAATGGCATCCTCCGGGTTCTCCTCTTTTGCTGACACATGGGACCCATGCACGGACGCGGCCCTGGCTGCCTCTTCCCGACTGTGTGTGAGACGTCACGCTGTTTACAGAGAGGTCGGACTTCCTTCCCTTCCTTCTCTTCCCCCTCCCCTCTTCCTCCCTCAGCTCTGAAGGGGCCCCTTTGCTCATTGTCGGGTGAGAAGGTCAGTGCCCCAGCCATGCAGAGCTTGGGAAGGCTCAGGTGGTTGAGGAGACGGAGGGGGACAGGCACTTTCCTTGTGCAGGGAGGTGAGTGTGATGCCCAAGGCGCAGTGTGGCCCGGGGACCTGGGGGGAAAGAGGCGTCCTGCTCTCATCCTGTTCAGGCTACCTGCTCGGTTCGTGTTTCTTTATTAGCGTCTCCATCCGCCCGTCCATCCGTCCGTCCACCCACCCACCCACCCACTCGCCAGGCACTAATAACACTTTCCAAGGCCAGCACCAGAGAAAGTCGCCCTCCCTCGCCTCCTGCATCCCCATCAGGCTCCCCGCCCCCCGAACTCCCCTTGTGTGAGCAGCTACCCTCACTCTGCAAAACAGCCAACTGTACCCCAGTCAGGCGCCAGGAGCCCACATTGGAGCCGGATTTGCTTTGGGGTAAGGAAGAAAAAATATGGCCAAATGTTGGGAATCGGGCGTTTGAAGTTCGCACTCCAGGACGTGGAGCTGGGGGAGATCGCACCTCCCTTGGCTGGGAGCCCCTCAGTCTGCCCATCTGGCTGCTGAGCCTGAGTGGCAGTCCCCTCCCCCACCCCCAGGCCCCCAGCCCCTCCACATCTCGCCTCCCCCAGAAGGAGGGTGGGCTTGGCTGTGGCACCTCAGTTGTAGGAGCTGACGCCCCAAGTTCGGGAGCCACGTGAGGACCTTCTGTCTGGGGGGTGGGGGTGTCACTCCCCACCCCCCGGGGGGTGCCCAGGGGTGGGGACGGGGAGGGAAGAGAAGCCCCATCGCAGCTTCCCAAGCCTAGGGAGCCCCGGACCTCCCTGAGATCCAGCCTCACGGCGGAGACCCATCCCCGAAACCACGTGCGGGTGTCCAGGTGGCCTCGGGCAAGTCATTTCCCCTCTGCTTCCTCTTCTCCTCCACGGGTAGAGGGAGGGAATGAGTCCGGGCACATTAGGCAAAACAGAGCCTGGAAAGTTCTCAGCACAGGGACAGCCCCCAGGGAGCCCGCGACAAATGCTCTCACTGTTGCTCTGAGTAGCAAGCCGTGTGGCTCTGTGACTGGCCTTTTCCCCACTCTAAGCCTCAGTTTCCCCATCTGCCACATCTGCCACCCATTTGCTGCCTCTGTCTGCCGCCCCCAGGCTCCAGAAAGAAGCGCTGGGGGAGGAGGCGGAACGTTTGGATTGGAGCGGGCTGTGTGACCTGGGGAAAGTGCCTTCCCCACTCGGAGCTTCCATTTTTCTAACTGCCAAACAAAGATCCTTGGTTAGCGGGCTCCAAAGGGCCTTCTAACCGTGACAACCACATCTCTGTTCATTTTAAGTTCATTGTACCAAAGCGTCTCTGTTCGTGAGCCTCGAGGGTAGAGGTTTTGTGTCTGTGCCAACACCCTCGCCTGGGAACCACCTTTGGTTCCAGACGTCCCAGACCAGCCGTGGCCGGTGGCCGCGTGCGTCCCCAGCAAGTGATGGCGTGTTCCAGGGAGCGTGTCGCCCCAGACGTGGCTGTTGAAGCCGTAGCTCCCAGTGGGACTGTGTTTGGACATGGGGCCTTCGGGGAGGTGATTAGGGTTAAATGAGGTGGCACGGAGGGATCCTTGATCCCTCAGGACTGGTGTCCTTACTGGGAGGGGGCACCAGAGATCTCGCTCTCCGAGCACACGGAAGAAAGACCATGTGAGGACGTGGCGAGAAGGTGGCTGCCTGCAAGCCAGGAAGAGAGCTCTCAGCGGGAGCTCAAAGTGCCGGCACCTTGAACTTGGACTTCTAGCCTCCGCAGCGGTGGCCTTTCCTTACGCCAGCCTGAGCCGACCAATATGCTCTGTGGGAAGGGATTTCTGTGAATTGTCTTTGCTCGGGGGATGCTCGCTATTCTCAGTGGGTCTACATCGGGCTTGAGGCACGGGTGAGTTCACAGGACTGAGACGCACGCGGACAGGGCTTCAACCCCCCCCCCCCCCGCCTGGTCTCCCCCCACCCCAGTCCCTCTGGGACTCTCCTGGGAGCATGGACACACAGTTTGCAAACCTCCACTTCCTCATCTGTGTCATGGGCGTGGCAGCTTCTGTTGCGTTCACTCCCTGTGGCAGAGGGATGGGGCTCTGGTTATATATCCTATGGAAACAGCATCTGGTGAAGATGTCCTGCTCAAGGCCAGTGCCCCGGGGGCAAAGTCCTTCCCTGCCCTCGGGTGGTCTGGGCTGCTTTTCAGTGGCAGCCAGCACTTAGAGACCCCCAGCGGCGTTCCCAGCGCGGAGCTTGGGTTGCATGTTACATTGCCGCCTCAACCAGTCCTCCTGTCAACCCTGG